>NC_142707.1:57643317-57793961 GCF_055471065.1 Atractosteus spatula
GAGTGGGAAACAATCAAGACAACGGATAGAAGCACATGCATTTGAATGAGTTTCAAGCATGCTTGGGTACTCGAGTGATCTGAGTGACTCAGCTTTGGAATACAACTGTCGCGTGGAGCACCGCGACATCCAGGCACCCCGGAGTTTCTGAAAAAAAATTTTCAGCGATTTTCACGAACCCACTTCTCCTCAACTTGAATTGGGCTAAAAATCCATCCCTGAAAATATAAATTCTCTGAGTGGTGTGTAAATGCTGATCCTTACCCTACCTGGGGTGTTGACTGAGTATTACCGCGAACTCTAGTTGAAGTTCTCTGGGAATGGGATTTTGACATATTACCCAAACCGAAAGGAATGAGTGGAAAACAATCAAGACAATGGATAGAAGCACTTACATTTCAATGAGTTTCAAGCATGCTTGGGTACTCTTGTGATCTGAGTGACTCAGCTTTGGAATACAACTGTCGCGTGGAGCACCGCGACATCCAGGCACCCCGGAGTTTCTGAAAAAAAATTTTCAGCGATTTTCACGAAACCACTTCTCCTCAACTTGAATAGGGCTAAAAATCCATCCCTGAAAATAAAAATTCTCTGAGTGGTGTTTGAATGCTGATCCTTACCCTACCTGTTGTGTCCACTGAGCATTTCCGCGAACTCTAGTTGAAGTTCATGGGGCATAGGATTTTGACATATTACCCGAACCAAAAGGAATGAGTGGGAAACAATTAAGACAACGGATAGAAGCACAGGCATTTGAATGAGTTTCAAGCATGCTTGGGTACTCGAGTGATCTGAGTGACTCAGCTTTGGAATACAACTGTCACGTGGTGCACCACGACATCCAGGCACTCCGGAGTTTCTGAAAAAAACATTTTCAGCGATTTTCACGAAACCACTTTTCTTCAACTTGAATTGGGCTAAAAATCCATCCCTGAAAATAAAAATTCTCTGAGTGGTGTGTAAATGCTCATTCTTACCCTACCTGGGGTGTCCACTGTGTATTACCGCGAACTCTATCTGAAGTTCTCTGGGCATGGGATTTCGACATATTACCCAAACCAAAAGGAATCAGTGGGAAACAATCAAGACAACGGATAGAAGCAATTGCATTTGAATGAGTTTCAAGCATGCTTGGGTACTCTTGTGATCTGAGTGTCTCAGCTTTGGAATACAACTGTCGCGTGGAGCACCGCGACATCCAGGCACCCCGGAGTTTCTGAAAAAAAATTTTCAGCGATTTTCACGAAACCACTTCTTCTCAACTTGAATTGGGCTAAAAATCCATCCCTGAAAATAAAAATTCTCTGAGTGGTGTGTAAATGCTGATCCTTACCCTACCTGGGGTGTCCACTGAGCATTTTCGCGAACTCTAGTTGAAGTTCACTGGGCATAGGATTTTGACATATTACCCAAACCAAAAGGAATGAGTGGAAAACAATCAAGACAATGGATAGAAGCACTTGCATTTCAATGAGTTTCAAGCATGCTTGGGTATTCGTGTGATCTGAGTGACTCAGCTTTGGAATACAACTGTCGCGTGGTGCACCGCGATATCCAGGCATCCCGGAGATTCTGAAAAAAAATTTTCAGCGATTTACACGAAACCACTTTACTTCAACTTGAATTGGGCTAAAAATCCATCCCTGAAAATAAAAATTCTCTGAGTGGTGTGTAAATGCTGATCCTTACCCTACCTGTTGTGTCCACTGAGTATTTCCGCGAACTCTAGTTGAAGTTCTTTGGGAATGGGATTTTGACATAATTCCCCAAACCAAATGGAATGAGTGAGAAATAATCAAGACAACGGATAGAAGCACTTGTATTTGAATGAGTTTCAAGAATGCTTGGGTACTCGTGTGATCTGAGTGACTCAGCTTTGGAATACAACTGTCGCGTGGAACACCGCGACATCCAGGCACCCCGGAGTTTCTGAAAAAAATTTTCAGCGATTTTCACGAAACCACTTCTCCTCAACTTGAATTGGGCTAAAAATCCATCCCTGAAAATATAAATTCTCTGAGTGGTGTGTAAATGCTGATCCTTACCCTACCTGTTGTGTCCACTGAGCATTTCCGCGAACTCTAGTTGAAGTTCATGGGGCATAGGATTTTGACATATTACCCGAACCAAAAGGAATGAGTGGGAAACAGTTAAGACAACGGATAGAAGCACAGGCATTTGAATGAGTTTCAAGCATGCTTGGGTACTCGAGTGATCTGAGTGACTCAGCTTTGGAATACAACTGTCGCGTGGTGCACCGCGATATCCAGGCACCCCGGAGTTTCTGAAAAAAAATTTTCAGGGATTTTCAGGAAACCACTTTACTTCAACTTGAATTGGGCTAAAAATCCATCCCTGAAAATAAAAATTCTCTGAGTGGTGTGTAAATGCTGATCCTTACCCTACCTGTTGTGTCCACTGAGTATTTCCGCGAACTCTAGTTGAAGTTCTCTGGGAATGGGATTTTGACATAATTCCCCAAACCAAATGGAATGAGTGAGAAATAATCAAGACAACGGATAGAAGCACTTGTATTTGAATGAGTTTCAAGAATGCTTGGGTACTCGTGTGATATGAGTGACTCAGCTTTGGAATACAACTGTCGCGTGGAACACCGCGACATCCAGGCACCCCGGAGTTTCTGAAAAAAAATTTTCAGCGATTTTCACGAAACCACTTCTCCTCAACTTGAATTGGGCTAAAAATCCATCCCTGAAAATATAAATTCTCTGAGTGGTGTGTAAATGCTGATCCTTACCCTACCTTGTGTGTCCACTGAGCATTTCCGCGAACTCTATCTGAAGTTCTCTGGGCATGGGATTTTGACATGTTCTCTAAACCAAACGGAATGAGTGGGAAATAATCAAGACAACAGATAGAAGCACTTGCATTTGAATGAGTTTCAAGCATGCTTGGGTATTCGTGTGATCTGAGTGACTCAGCTTTGGAATACAACTGTCGCGTGGAGCACCGCGACATCCAAGCACCCCGGAGTTTCTGAAAAAAAATTTTCAGCGATTTTCAGGAAACCACTTTTCTTCAAATTGAATTGGGCTAAAAATCCATCCCTGAAAATAAAAATTCTCTGAGTGGTGTGTAAATGCTGATCCTTACCCTACCTGGGGTGTCGACTGAGTATTACCGCGAACTCTAGTTGAAGTTCTCTGGGAATGGGATTTTGACATATTACCCAAACCGAAAGGAATGAGTGGAAAACAATCAAGACAATGGATAGAAGCACATGCATTTGAATGAGTTTCAAGCATGCTTGGGTATTCATGTGATCTGAGTGACTCAGCTTCGGAATACAACTGTCGCGTGGAACACCGCGACATCCAGGCACCCCGGAGTTTCTGAAAAAAAATTTTCAGCGATTTTCACGAAACCACTTCTCCTCAACTTGAATTGGGCTAAAAATCCATCCCTGAAAATATAAATTCTCTGAGTGGTGTGTAAATGCTGATCCTTCCCCTACCTGGTGTGTCCACTGAGCATTTCCGCGAACTCTATCTGAAGTTCTCTGGGCATGGGATTTTGACATGTTCTCCAAACCAAACGGAATGAGTGGAAAATAATCAAGACAACGGATAGAAGCACTTGCATTTGAATGAGTTTCAGGCATGCTTGGGTACTCTTGTGATCTGAGTGACTCAGCTTTGGAATACAACTGTCGCGTGGTGCACCGCGATATCCAGGCATCCCGGAGTTTCTGAAAAAAAATTTTCAGCGATTTACACGAAACCACTTTACTTCAACTTGAATTGGGCTAAAAATCCATCCCTGAAAATAAAAATTCTCTGAGTGGTGTGTAAATGCTGATCCTTACCCTACCTGTTGTGTCCACTGAGTATTTCCGCGAACTCTAGTTGAAGTTCTTTGGGAATGGGATTTTGACATAATTCCCCAAACCAAATGGAATGAGTGAGAAATAATCAAGACAACGGATAGAAGCACTTGTATTTGAATGAGTTTCAAGAATGCTTGGGTACTCGTGTGATCTGAGTGACTCAGCTTTGGAATACAACTGTCGCGTGGAACACCGCGACATCCAGGCACCCCGGAGTTTCTGAAAAAAAATTTTCAGCGATTTTCACGAAACCACTTCTCCTCAACTTGAATTGGGCTAAAAATCCATCCCTGAAAATATAAATTCTCTGAGTGGTGTGTAAATGCTGATCCTTACCCTACCTGTTGTGTCCACTGAGCATTTCCGCGAACTCTAGTTGAAGTTCATGGGGCATAGGATTTTGACATATTACCCGAACCAAAAGGAATGAGTGGGAAACAATTAAGACAACGGATAGAAGCACAGGCATTTGAATGAGTTTCAAGCATGCTTGGGTACTCGAGTGATCTGAGTGACTCAGCTTTGGAATACAACTGTCGCGTGGTGCACCGCGATATCCAGGCACCCCGGAGTTTCTGAAAAAAAATTTTCAGGGATTTTCAGGAAACCACTTTACTTCAACTTGAATTGGGCTAAAAATCCATCCCTGAAAATAAAAATTCTCTGAGTGGTGTGTAAATGCTGATCCTTACCCTACCTGTTGTGTCCACTGAGTATTTCCGCGAACTCTAGTTGAAGTTCTCTGGGAATGGGATTTTGACATAATTCCCCAAACCAAATGGAATGAGTGAGAAATAATCAAGACAACGGATAGAAGCACTTGTATTTGAATGAGTTTCAAGAATGCTTGGGTACTCGTGTGATATGAGTGACTCAGCTTTGGAATACAACTGTCGCGTGGAACACCGCGACATCCAGGCACCCCGGAGTTTCTGAAAAAAAATTTTCAGCGATTTTCACGAAACCACTTCTCCTCAACTTGAATTGGGCTAAAAATCCATCCCTGAAAATATAAATTCTCTGAGTGGTGTGTAAATGCTGATCCTTACCCTACCTTGTGTGTCCACTGAGCATTTCCGCGAACTCTATCTGAAGTTCTCTGGGCATGGGATTTTGACATGTTCTCTAAACCAAACGGAATGAGTGGGAAATAATCAAGACAACAGATAGAAGCACTTGCATTTGAATGAGTTTCAAGCATGCTTGGGTATTCGTGTGATCTGAGTGACTCAGCTTTGGAATACAACTGTCGCGTGGAGCACCGCGACATCCAAGCACCCCGGAGTTTCTGAAAAAAAATTTTCAGCGATTTTCAGGAAACCACTTTTCTTCAAATTGAATTGGGCTAAAAATCCATCCCTGAAAATAAAAATTCTCTGAGTGGTGTGTAAATGCTGATCCTTACCCTACCTGGGGTGTCGACTGAGTATTACCGCGAACTCTAGTTGAAGTTCTCTGGGAATGGGATTTTGACATATTACCCAAACCGAAAGGAATGAGTGGAAAACAATCAAGACAATGGATAGAAGCACATGCATTTGAATGAGTTTCAAGCATGCTTGGGTATTCATGTGATCTGAGTGACTCAGCTTCGGAATACAACTGTCGCGTGGAACACCGCGACATCCAGGCACCCCGGAGTTTCTGAAAAAAAATTTTCAGCGATTTTCACGAAACCACTTCTCCTCAACTTGAATTGGGCTAAAAATCCATCCCTGAAAATATAAATTCTCTGAGTGGTGTGTAAATGCTGATCCTTCCCCTACCTGGTGTGTCCACTGAGCATTTCCGCGAACTCTATCTGAAGTTCTCTGGGCATGGGATTTTGACATGTTCTCCAAACCAAACGGAATGAGTGGAAAATAATCAAGACAACGGATAGAAGCACTTGCATTTGAATGAGTTTCAAGCATGCTTGGGTACTCTTGTGATCTGAGTGACTCAGCTTTGGAATACAACTGTCGCGTGGTGCACCGCGATATCCAGGCAGCCCGGAGTTTCTGAAAAAAAATTTTCAGCGATTTTCAGGAAACCACTTTACTTCAACTTGAATTGGGATAAAAATCCATACCTGAAAATAAAAATTCTATGAGTGGTGTGTAAATGTTGATCCTGACCCTACCTGTTGTGTCCACTGAGCATTTCCACTGAGCATGTCATGGGATTTTTACATGTTCTCCAAACCAAACGGAATGAGTGGGAAATAATCAAGACAACAGATAGAAGGACTTGCATTTGAATGAGTTTCAAGCATGCTTGGGTACTCTTGTGATCTGAGTGACTCAGCTTTGGAATACAACTGTCGCGTGGAGCACCGCGACATCCAGGCACCCCGGAGTTTCTGAAAAAAAATTTTCAGCGCTTTTCACGAAACCACTTCTCCTCAACTTGAATTGGGCTAAAAATCCATCCCTGAAAATATAAATTCTCTGAGTGGTGTGTAAATGCTGATCCTTACCCTACCTGGTGTGTCCACTGAGCATTTCCGCGAACTCTATCTGAAGTTCTCTGGGCATGGGATTTTGACATGTTCCCCAAACCAAACGGAATGAGTGGGAAATAATCAAGACAACGGATAGAAGCACTTGCATTTGAATGAGTTTCAAGCATGCTAGGGTACTGGTGTGATCTGAGTGACTCAGCTTTGGAATACAACTGTCGCGTGGAGCACCGCGACATCCAAGCACCCCGAAGTTTCTGAAAAAAAATTTTCAGCGATTTTCAGGAAACCACTTTTCTTCAACTTGAATTGGGCTAAAAATCCATCCCTGAAAATATAAATTATCTGAGTGGTGTGTAAATGCTGATCCTTACCCTACCTGGGGTGTCCACTGAGCATTTTCGCGAACTCTAGTTGAAGTTCACTGGGCATAGGATTTTGACATATTACCCAAACCAAAAGGAATGAGTGGAAAACAATCAAGACAATGGATAGAAGCACTTGCATTTCAATGAGTTTCAAGCATGCTTGGGTATTCGTGTGATCTGAGTGACTCAGCTTTGGAATACAACTGTCGCGTGGTGCACCGCGATATCCAGGCATCCCGGAGTTTCTGAAAAAAAATTTTCAGCGATTTACACGAAACCACTTTACTTCAACTTGAATTGGGCTAAAAATCCATCCCTGAAAATAAAAATTCTCTGAGTGGTGTGTAAATGCTGATCCTTACCCTACCTGTTGTGTCCACTGAGTATTTCCGCGAATTCTAGTTGAAGTTCTTTGGGAATGGGATTTTGACATAATTCCCCAAACCAAATGGAATGAGTGAGAAATAATCAAGACAACGGATAGAAGCACTTGTACTTGAATGAGTTTCAAGAATGCTTGGGTACTCGTGTGATCTGAGTGACTCAGCTTTGGAATACAACTGTCGCGTGGAACACCGCGACATCCAGGCACCCCGGAGTTTCTGAAAAAAAATTTTCAGCGATTTTCACGAAACCACTTCTCCTCAACTTGAATTGGGCTAAAAATCCATCCCTGAAAATAAAAATTCTCTGAGTGGTGTGTAAATGCTGATCCTTACCCTACCTGTTGTGTCCACTGAGCATTTCCGCGAACTATAGTTGAAGTTCATGGGGCATAGGATTTTGACATATTACCCGAACCAAAAGGAATGAGTGGGAAACAATTAAGACAACGGATAGAAGCACAGGCATTTGAATGAGTTTCAAGCATGCTTGGGTACTCGAGTGATCTGAGTGACTCAGCTTTGGAATACAACTGTCGCGTGGTGCACCGCGATATCCAGGCACCCCGGAGTTTCTGAAAAAAAATTTTCAGGGATTTTCAGGAAACCACTTTACTTCAACTTGAATTGGGCTAAAAATCCATCCCTGAAAATAAAAATTCTCTGAGTGGTGTGTAAATGCTGATCCTTACCCTACCTGTTGTGTCCACTGAGCATTTCCGCGAACTCTATCTGAAGTTCTCTGGGCATGGGATTTTGACATGTTCTCTAAACCAAACGGAATGAGTGGGAAATAATCAAGACAACAGATAGAAGCAATTGCATTTGAATGAGTTTCAAGCATGCTTGGGTATTCGTGTGATCTGAGTGACTCAGCTTTGGAATACAACTGTCGCGTGGAGCAACGCGACATCCAAGCACCCCGGAGTTTCTGAAAAAAAATTTTCAGCGATTTTCAGGAAACCACTTTTCTTCAAATTGAATTGGGCTAAAAATCCATCCCTGAAAATAAAAATTCTCTGAGTGGTGTGTAAATGCTGATCCTTACCCTACCTGGGGTGTCGACTGAGTATTACCGCGAACTCTAGTTGAAGTTCTCTGGGAATGGGATTTTGACATATTACCCAAACCGAAAGGAATGAGTGGAAAACAATCAAGACAATGGATAGAAGCACATGCATTTGAATGAGTTTCAAGCATGCTTGGGTATTCGTGTGATCTGAGTGACTCAGCTTTGGAATACAACTGTCGCGTGGAACACCGCGACATCCAGGCACCCCGGAGTTTCTGAAAAAAAATTTTCAGCGATTTTCACGAAACCACTTCTCCTCAACTTGAATTGGGCTAAAAATCCATCCCTGAAAATATAAATTCTCTGAGTGGTGTGTAAATGCTGATCCTTCCCCTACCTGGTGTGTCCACTGAGCATTTCCGCGAACTCTATCTGAAGTTCTCTGGGCATGGGATTTTGACATGTTCTCCAAACCAAACGGAATGAGTGGAAAATAATCAAGACAACGGATAGAAGCACTTGCATTTGAATGAGTTTCAAGCATGCTTGGGTACTCTTGTGATCTGAGTGACTCAGCTTTGGAATACAACTGTCGCGTGGTGCACCGCGATATCCAGGCAGCCCGGAGTTTCTGAAAAAAAATTTTCAGCGATTTTCAGGAAACCACTTTACTTCAACTTGAATTGGGATAAAAATCCATACCTGAAAATAAAAATTCTATGAGTGGTGTGTAAATGTTGATCCTGACCCTACCTGTTGTGTCCACTGAGCATTTCCACTGAGCATGTCATGGGATTTTGACATGTTTTCCAAACCAAACGGAATGAGAGGGAAATAATCAAGACAACGGATAGAAGGACTTGCATTTGAATGAGTTTCAAGCATGCTTGGGTACTCTTGTGATCTGAGTGACTCAGCTTTGGAATACAACTGTCGCGTGGAACACCGCGTCATCCAGGCACCCCGGAGTTTCTGAAAAAAAACTTTCAGTGATTTTCACAAAACCGCTTTCCTTCAACTTGAATTGGGCTAAAAATCCATCCCTGAAAATAAAAGTTCTCTCAGTACTGTGTTAATGCTGATCCTTACCCTACCTGGGGTGTCGACTGAGTATTACCGCGAACTCTAGTTGAAGATCTCTGAGCATGGGATTTTGACATATTACCCAAACCAAAAGGAATCAGTGGGAAACAATCAAGACAACAGATAGAAGCACTTGCATTTGAATGAGTTTCAAGCATGCTTGGGTACTCTTGTGATCTGAGTGACTCAGCTTTGGAATACAACTGTCGCGTGGAGCACCGCGACATCCAGGCACCCCGGAGTTTTTGAAAAAAAATTTTCAGCGATTTTCACGAAACCACTTCTCCTCAACTTGAATTGGGCTAAAAATCCATCCCTGAAAATTTAAATTCTCTGAGTGGTGTGTAAATGCTGATCCTTACCCTACCTTGTTTGTCCACTGAGCATTTCCGCGAACTCTATCTGAAGTTCTCTGGGCATGGGATTTTGACATGTTCTCTAAACCAAACGGAATGAGTGGGAAATAATCAAGACAACAGATAGAAGCACTTGCATTTGAATGAGTTTCAAGCATGCTTGGGTATTCGTGTGATCTGAGTGACTCAGCTTTGGAATACAACTGTCGCGTGGAGCACCGCGACATCCAAGCACCCCGAAGTTTCTGAAAAAAAATTTTCAGCGATTTTCAGGAAACCACTTTTCTTCAACTTGAATTGGGCTAAAAATCCATCCCTGAAAATATAAATTATCTGAGTGGTGTGTAAATGCTGATCCTTACCCTACCTGGGGTGTTGACTGAGTATTACCGCGAACTCTAGTTGAAGTTCTCTGGGAATGGGATTTTGACATATTACCCAAACCGAAAAGAATGAGTGGAAAACAATCAAGACAATGGATAGAAGCACTTACATTTCAATGAGTTTCAAGCATGCTTGGGTACTCTTGTGATCTGAGTGACTCAGCTTTGGAATACAACTGTCGCGTGGAGCACCGCGACATCCAGGCACCCCGGAGTTTCTGAAAAAAAATTTTCAGCGATTTTCACGAAACCACTTCTCCTCAACTTGAATAGGGCTAAAAATCCATCCCTGAAAATAAAAATTCTCTGAGTGGTGTTTGAATGCTGATCCTTACCCTACCTGTTGTGTCCACTGAGCATTTCCGCGAACTCTAGTTGAAGTTCATGGGGCATAGGATTTTGACATATTACCCGAACCAAAAGGAATGAGTGGGAAACAATTAAGACAACGGATAGAAGCACAGGCATTTGAATGAGTTTCAAGCATGCTTGGGTACTCGAGTGATCTGAGTGACTCAGCTTTGGAATACAACTGTCACGTGGTGCACCGCGACATCCAGGCACTCCGGAGTTTCTGAAAAAAACATTTTCAGCGATTTTCACGAAACCACTTTTCTTCAACTTGAATTGGGCTAAAAATCCATCCCTGAAAATAAAAATTCTCTGAGTGGTGTGTAAATGCTCATTCTTACCCTACCTGGGGTGTCCACTGTGTATTACCGCGAACTCTATCTGAAGTTCTCTGGGCATGGGATTTCGACATGTTCTCCAAACCAAAAGGAATGAGTGGGACACAATCAAGACAACGGATAGAAGCACTTGCATTTGAATGCGTTTCAAGCATGATTGGGTATTCGTGTGATCTGGATGACTCAGCTTTGGAATACAACTGTCGCGTGGAGCACCGCGACATCCAGGCACCCCGGAGTTTCTGAAAAAAAATTTTCAGCGATTTTCACGAAACCACTTCTTCTCAACTTGAATTGGGCTAAAAATCCATCCCTGAAAATAAAAATTCTCTGAGTGGTGTGTAAATGCTGATCCTTACCCTACCTTGTGTGTCCACTGAGCATTTCCGCGAACTCTATCTGAAGTTCTCTGGGCATGGGATTTTGACATGTTCTCTAAACCAAACGGAATGAGTGGGAAATAATCAAGACAACAGATAGAAGCACTTGCATTTGAATGAGTTTCAAGCATGCTTGGGTATTCGTGTGATCTGAGTGACTCAGCTTTGGAATACAACTGTCGCGTGGAGCAACGCGACATCCAAGCACCCCGGAGTTTCTGAAAAAAAATTTTCAGCGATTTTCAGGAAACCACTTTTCTTCAAATTGAATTGGGCTAAAAATCCATCCCTGAAAATAAAAATTCTCTGAGTGGTGTGTAAATGCTGATCCTTACCCTACCTGGGGTGTCGACTGAGTATTCCCGCGAACTCTAGTTGAAGTTCTCTGGGAATGGGATTTTGACATATTACCCAAACCGAAAGGAATGAGTGGAAAACAATCAAGACAATGGATAGAAGCACATGCATTTGAATGAGTTTCAAGCATGCTTGGGTATTCGTGTGATCTGAGTGACTCAGCTTTGGAATACAACTGTCGCGTGGAACACCGCGACATCCAGGCACCCCGGAGTTTCTGAAAAAAAATTTTCAGCGATTTTCACGAAACCACTTCTCCTCAACTTGAATTGGGCTAAAAATCCATCCCTGAAAATATAAATTTTCTGAGTGGTGTGTAAATGCTGATCCTTCCCCTACCTGGTGTGTCCACTGAGGATTTCCGCGAACTCTATCTGAAGTTCTCTGGGCATGGGATTTTGACATGTTCTCCAAACCAAACGGAATGAGTGGAAAATAATCAAGACAACGGATAGAAGCACTTGCATTTGAATGAGTTTCAAGCATGCTTGGGTACTCTTGTGATCTGAGTGACTCAGCTTTGGAATACAACTGTCGCGTGGTGCACCGCGATATCCAGGCAGCCCGGAGTTTCTGAAAAAAAATTTTCAGCGATTTTCAGGAAACCACTTTACTTCAACTTGAATTGGGATAAAAATCCATACCTGAAAATAAAAATTCTATGAGTGCTGTGTAAATGTTGATCCTGACCCTACCTGTTGTGTCCACTGAGCATTTCCACTGAGCATGTCATGGGATTTTGACATGTTCTCCAAACCAAACGGAATGAGTGGGAAATAATCAAGACAACGGATAGAAGGACTTGCATTTGAATGAGTTTCAAGCATGCTTGGGTACTCTTGTGATCTGAGTGACTCAGCTTTGGAATACAACTGTCGCGTGGAACACCGCGTCATCCAGGCACCCCGGAGTTTCTGAAAAAAAACTTTCAGTGATTTTCACAAAACCGCTTTCCTTCAACTTGAATTGGGCTAAAAATCCATCAATGAAAATAAAAGTTCTCTCAGTACTGTGTTAATGCTGATCCTTACCCTACCTGGGGTGTCGACTGAGTATTACCGCGAACTCTAGTTGAAGATCTCTGAGCATGGGATTTTGACATATTACCCAAACCAAAAGGAATCAGTGGGAAACAATCAAGACAACAGATAGAAGCACTTGCATTTGAATGAGTTTCAAGCATGCTTGGGTACTCTTGTGATCTGAGTGACTCAGCTTTGGAATACAACTGTCGCGTGGAGCACCGCGACATCCAGGCACCCCGGAGTTTCTGAAAAAAAATTTTCAACAATTTTCACGAAACCACTTCTCCTCAACTTGAATTGGGCTAAAAATCCATCCCTGAAAATAAAAATTCTCTGAGTGGTGTGTAAATGCTGATCCATACCCTACCTGTTGTGTCCACTGAGCATTTCCGCGAACTCTAGTTGAAGTTCATTGGGCATAGGATTTTGACATATTACCCGAACCAAAAGGAATGAGTGGGAAACAATCCAGACAACGGATAGAAGCACAGGCATTTGAATGAGTTTCAAGCATGCCTGGGTACTCGAGTGATCTGAGTGACTCAGCTTTGGAATACAACTGTCGCGTGGTGCACCGCGATATCCAGGCACCCCGGAGTTTCTGAAAAAAAATTTTCAGCGATTTTCAGGAAACCACTTTACTTCAACTTGAATTGGGCTAAAAATCCATCCCTGAAAATAAAAATTCTACGAGTGGTGTGTAAATGTTGATCCTGACCCTACCTGTTGTGTCCACTGAGCATTTCCGCAAACTCTATCTGAAGTTCTCTGGGAATGGGATTTTGACATAATTCCCCAAACCAAATGGAATGAGTGAGAAATAATCAAGACAACGGATAGAAGCACTTGTATTTGAATGAGTTTCAAGAATGCTTGGGTACTCGTGTGATCTGAGTGATTCAGGTTTGGAATTCAAATGTCGCGTGGAACACCGCGACATCCAGGCACCCCGGAGTTTCTGAAAAAAAATTTTCAGCGATTTTCACGAAACCACTTCTCCTCAACTTGAATTGGGCTAAAAATCCATCCCTGAAAATTTAAATTCTCTGAGTGGTGTGTAAATGCTGATCCTTCCCCTACCTGGTGTGTCCACTGAGGATTTCCGCGAACTCTATCTGAAGTTCTCTGGGCATGGGATTTTGACATGTTCTCCAAACCAAACGGAATGAGTGGAAAATAATCAAGACAACGGATAGAAGCACTTGCATTTGAATGAGTTTCAAGCATGCTTGGGTACTCTTGTGATCTGAGTGACTCAGCTTTGGAATACAACTGTCGCGTGGTGCACCGCGAAATCCAGGCAGCCCGGAGTTTCTGAAAAAAAATTTTCAGCGATTTTCAGGAAACCACTTTACTTCAACTTGAATTGGGATAAAAATCCATACCTGAAAATAAAAATTCTATGAGTGGTGTGTAAATGTTGATCCTGACCCTACCTGTTGTGTCCACTGAGCATTTCCACTGAGCATGTCATGGGATTTTGACATGTTCTCCAAACCAAACGGAATGAGTGGGAAATAATCAAGACAACGGATAGAAGGACTTGCATTTGAATGAGTTTCAAGCATGCTTGGGTACTCTTGTGATCTGAGTGACTCAGCTTTGGAATACAACTGTCGCGTGGAACACCGCGTCATCCAGGCACCCCGGAGTTTCTGAAAAAAAACTTTCAGTGATTTTCACAAAACCGCTTTCCTTCAACTTGAATTGGGCTAAAAATCCATCCCTGAAAATAAAAGTTCTCTCAGTACTGTGTTAATGCTGATCCTTACCCTACCTGGGGTGTCGACTGAGTATTACCGCGAACTCTAGTTGAAGATCTCTGAGCATGGGATTTTGACATATTACCCAAACCAAAAGGAATCAGTGGGAAACAATCAAGACAACAGATAGAAGCACTTGCATTTGAATGAGTTTCAAGCATGCTTGGGTACTCTTGTGAACTGAGTGACTCAGCTTTGGAATACAACTGTCGCGTGGAGCACCGCGACATCCAAGCACCCCGAAGTTTCTGAAAAAAAATTTTCAGCGATTTTCAGGAAACCACTTTTCTTCAACTTGAATTGGGCTAAAAATCCATCCCTGAAAATATAAATTATCTGAGTGGTGTGTAAATGCTGATCCTTACCCTACCTGGGGTGTCGACTGAGTATTACCGCGAACTCTAGTTGAAGTTCTCTGGGAATGGGATTTTGACATATTACCCAAACCGAAAGGTATGAGTGGAAAACAATCAAGACAATGGATAGAAGCACATGCATTTGAATGAGTTTCAAGCATGCTTGGGTATTCGTGTGATCTGAGTGACTCAGCTTTGGAATACAACTGTCGCGTGGAGCACCGCGACATCCAGGCACCCCGGAGTTTCTGAAAAAAAATTTTCAGCGATTTTCACGAAACCACTTCTCCTCAACTTGAATTGGGCTAAAAATCCATCCCTGAAAATATAAATTCTCTGAGTGGTGTGTAAATGCTGATTCTTATACCTACCTGGTGTGTCCACTGAGCATTTCCGCGAACTCTATCTGAAGTTCTCTGGGTATGGGATTTTGACATGTTCCCCAAACCAAACGGAATGAGTGGGAAATAATCAAGACAACGGATAGAAGCACTTGCATTTGAATGAGTTTCAAGCATGCTTGGGTATTCGTGTGATCTGACTGACTCAGCTTTGGAATACAACTGTCGTGTGGAGCACCGCGACATCCAGGCACCCCGCAGTTTCTGAAAAAAAATTTTCAGCGATTTTCACGAAACCACTTTTCTTCAACTTGAATTGGGCTAAAAATCCATCCCTGAAAATAAAAATTCTCTGAGAGGTGTGTAAATGCTGATCCTTACCCTACCTGGTGTGTCCACTGAGCATTTCCGCTAACTCTATCTGAAGTTCTCTGGGCATGGGATTTTGACATATTACCCAAACCAAATGGAATGATTGGGAAACAATCAAGACAACGGATAGAGGCAGTTGCAGTTGAATGAGTTTCAAGCATGCTTGGGTACTCGTGTGGTCTGAGTGACTCAGCTTTGGAATACAACTGTCACGTGGTGCACCGCGACATCCAGGCACTCCGGAGTTTCTGAAAAAAAATTTTCAGCGATTTTCACGAAACCACATTTCTTCAACTTGAATTGGGATAAAAATCCATCCCTGAAAATTAAAATTCTCTGAGTGGTGTGTAAATGCTGATCCTTACCCTACCTGGGGTGTCGACTGAGTATTACCGTGAACTCTAGTTGAAGTTCTCTGGGCATGGGATTTTGACATATTACCCAAACTAAAAGGAATGAGTGTAAAACAATCAAGACAACGGATAGAAGCACTTGCACTTGAATGAGTTTCAAGCATGCTTGGGTACTGGTGTGATCTGAGTGACTCAGCTTTGGAATACAACTGTCGCGTGGTGCACCGCGATAATCAGGCACCCTGGAGTTTCTGAAAAAAAATATTCAGCGATTTTCACGAAACCACTTCTCCTCAACTTGAATTGGGCTAAAAATCCATCCCTGAAAATAAAAATTCTCTGAGTGGTGTGTAAATGCTGATCCTTACCCTACCTGGGGTGTCCACTGAGCATTTCCGCGAACTCTAGTAGAAGTTCACTTAGCATAGGATTTTGACATATTACCCAAACCACAAGGAATGAATGGGAAACAATCAAGACAACGGATAGAAACACTTGCATTTCAATGAGTTTCAAGCATGCTTGGGTATTCGTGTGATCTGAGTGACTCAGCTTTGGAATACAACTGTCGCGTGGATCACCGCGACATCCAGGCACCCCGGAGTTTCTGAAAAAAAATTTTCAGCGATTTTCACGAAACCACATTTCTTCAACTTGAATTGGGCTAAAAATCCATCGCTGAAAATTAAAATTCTCTGAGTGGTGTGTAAATGCTGATCCTTACCCTACCTGGGGTGTCGACTGAGTATTACCGTGAACTCTAGTTGAAGTTCTCTGGGCATGGGATTTTGACATATTACCCAAACTAAAAGGAATGAGTGTAAAACAATCAAGACAACGGATAGAAGCACTTGCATTTCAATGAGTTTCAAGCATGCTTGGGTAATGGTGTGATCTGAGTGACTCAGCTTTGGAATACAACTGTCGCGTGGTGCACCGCGATATCCAGGCACCCTGGAGTTTCTGAAAAAAAATATTCAGCGATTTTCACGAAACCACTTCTCCTCAACTTGAATTGGGCTAAAAATCCATCCCTGAAAATAAGAATTCTCTGAGTGGTGTGTAAATGCTGATCCTTACCATACCTGGGGTGTCCACTGAGCACTTCCGCGAACTCTAGTAGAAGTTCAGTTAGCATAGGATTTTGACATATTACCCAAACCACAAGGAATGAATGGGAAACAATCAAGACAACGGATAGAAACACTTGCATTTCAATGAGTTTCAAGCATGCTTGGGTATTCGTGTGATCTGAGTGACTTAGCTTTGGAATACAACTGTCGCGTGGAGCACCGCGACATCCAGGCACCCCGGAGTTTCTGAAAAAAAATTTTCAGCGATTTTCACGAAACCACTTCTCCTCAACTTGAATTGGGCTAAAAATCCTTCCCTGAAAATATAAATTCTCTGAGTGGTGTGTAAATGCTGATCCTTACCCTACCTGGTGTGTCCACTGAGCATTTCCGCAAACTCTATCTGAAGTACTCTGGGCATGGGATTTTGACATGTTCCCCAAACCAAACGGAATGAGTGGGAAATAATCGAGACAACGGATAGAAGCACTTGCATTTGAATGAGTTTCAAGCATGATTGGGTATTCGTGTGACCTGAGTGACTCAGCTTTGGAATACAACTGTCGCGTGGAGCACCGCGACATCCAGGCACCCCGGAATTTCTGAAAAAAAAATTTCAGCGATTTTCACGAAACCACTTTTCTTCAACTTGAATTGGGCTAAAAATCCATCCCTGAAAATAAAAATTCTCTGAGTGGTGTATAAATGCTGATCCTTACCATACCTGGGGTGTCCACTGAGCATTTCCGCGAACTCTAGTAGAAGTTCACTGGGCATAGGTTTTTGACATATTACCCAAACAATAAGGAATGAGTGGGAAACAATCAAGACAACGGATAGAAGCACTTGCATTTGAATGAGTTTCAAGCATGCTTGGGTACTCGTGTGATCTGAGTGACTAAGCTTTGGAATACAACTGTCGCGTGGAATACCGCGACATCCAGGCACCCCGGAGTTTCTGAAAAAAAATTTTCATTGATTTTCACAAAACCATTTTTCTTCAACTTAAATTGGGCTAAAAATCCATCCCTGAAAATAAAAATTCTCTGAGTGGTGTGTAAATGCTGATCCTTACCCAACCTGGTGTGTCCACTGAGCATTTCCGCTAACTCTATCTGAAGTTCTCTGGGAATGGGATTTTGACATATTACCCAAACCCAATGGAATGATTGGGAAACAATCAAGACAACGTATAGAGGCAGTTGCATTTGAATGAGTTTCAAGCATGCTTGGGTACTCGTGTGGTCTGAGTGACTCAGCTTTGGAATACAACTGTCACGTGGTGCACCGCGACATCCAGGCACTCCGGAGTTTCTGAAAAAAAATTTTCAGCGATTTTCACGAAACCACTTTTCTTCAACTTGAATTGGGCTAAAAATCCATCCCTGAAAATTAAAATTCTCTGAGTGGTGTGTAAATGCTGATCCTTACCCTACCTGGGGTGTCGACTGAGTATTACCGTGAACTCTAGTTGAAGTTCTCTGGGCATGGGATTTTGACATATTACCCAAACCAAACGGAATGAGTGGGAAATAATCAAGACAATGAATAGAAGCACTTGCATTTGAATGAGTTTCAAGCATGCTTGGGTATTCGTGTGATCTGAGTGACTCAGCTTTGGAATACAACTGTCGCGTGAAGCACCGCGACATCCAGGCACCCCGGAGTTTATGAAAAAAATATTTTCAGCGATTTTCACGAAACCACTTCTCCTCAACTTAAATTGGGCTAAAAATCCATCCCTGAAAATATAAATTCTCTGAGTGGTGTGTAAATGCTGATCCTTACCCAATCTGGTGTGTCCACTGAGCATTTCCGCTAACTCTATCTAAAGTTCTCTGGGCATGGTATTTTGACATATTACCCAAACCAAATGGAATGATTGGGAAACAATCAAGACAACGGATAGAAGCAGTTGCATTTGAATGAGTTTCAAGCATGCTTGGGTACTCGTGTGGTCTGAGTGACTCAGCTTTGGAATACAACTGTCGCGTGGTGCACCGCGATATCCAGGCACCAGGGAGTTTCTGAAAAAAAATTTTCAGCGATTTTTACGAAACCACTTTTCTTCAACTTGAATTGGGCTAAAAATCCATCCCTGAAAATAAAAATTCTCTGAGTGGTGTGTAAATGCTGATCCTTACCCTACCTGGGGTGTCGACTGAGTATTACCGTGAACTCTAGTTGAAGTTCTCTGGGCATGGGATTTTGACATATTACCCAAACAAAAAGGAATGAGTGTGAAACAATCAAGACAACGGATAGAAGCACTTGCATTTGAATGAGTTTCAAGCATGCTTGGGTACTGGTGTGATCTGAATGACTCAGGTTTGGAATACAACTGTCGCGTGGTGCACCGCGATATCCAGGCACCCTGGAGTTTTTGAAAAAAAATTTTCAGCGATTTTCACGAAACCACTTCTCCTCAACTTGAATTACGCTAAAAATCCATCCCTGAAAATAAAAATTCTCTGAGTGGTGTGTAAATGCTGATCCTTACCCTACCTGGTGTGTCCACTGAGCATTTCCGCTAACTCTATCTGAAGTTCTCTAGGCATGGGATTTTGACATATTACCCAAACCATATGGAATGATTGGGAAACAATCAAGACAACGGATAGAGGCAGTTGCATTTGAATGAGTTTCAAGCATGCTTGGGTACTCGTGTGGTCTGAGTGACTCAGCTTTGGAATACAACTGTCACGTGGTGCACCGCGACATCCAGGCACTCCGGAGTTTCTGAAAAAAAATTTTCAGCGATTTTCACGAAACCACATTTCTTCAACTTGAATTGGGCTAAAAATCCATCGCTGAAAATTAAAATTCTCTGAGTGGTGTGTAAATGCTGATCCTTACCCTACCTGGGGTGTCGACTGAGTATTACCGTGAACTCTAGTTGAAGTTCTCTGGGCATGGGATTTTGACATATTACCCAAACTAAAAGGAATGAGTGTAAAACAATCAAGACAACGGATAGAAGCACTTGCATTTCAATGAGTTTCAAGCATGCTTGGGTAATGGTGTGATCTGAGTGACTCAGCTTTGGAATACAACTGTCGCGTGGTGCACCGCGATATCCAGGCACCCTGGAGTTTCTGAAAAAAAATATTCAGCGATTTTCACGAAACCACTTCTCCTCAACTTGAATTGGGCTAAAAATCCATCCCTGAAAATAAGAATTCTCTGAGTGGTGTGTAAATGCTGATCCTTACCCTACCTGGGGTGTCCACTGAGCACTTCCGCGAACTCTAGTAGAAGTTCAGTTAGCATAGGATTTTGACATATTACCCAAACCACAAGGAATGAATGGGAAACAATCAAGACAACGGATTGAAACACTTGCAGTTCAATGAGTTTCAAGCATGCTTGGGTATTCGTGTGATCTGAGTGACTCAGCTTTGGAATACAACTGTCGCGTGGAGCACCGCGACATCCAGGCACCCCGGAGTTTCTGAAAAAAAATTTTCAGCGATTTTCACGAAACCACTTCTCCTCAACTTGAATTGGGCTAAAAATCCATCCCTGAAAATATAAATTCTCTGAGTGGTGTGTAAATGCTGATTCTTACCCTACCTGGTGTGTCCACTGAGCATTTCCGCGAACTCTATCTGAAGTTCTCTGGGCATGGGATTTTGACATGTTCCCCAAACCAAACGGAATGAGTGGGAAATAATCAAGACAACGGATAGAAGCACTTGCATTTGAATGAGTTTCAAGAATGCTTGGGTATTCGTGTGATCTGAGTGACTCAGCTTTGGATTACAACTGTCGCGTGAAGCACCGCGACATCCAGGCACCACGGAGTTTATGAAAAAAAATTTTCAGCGATATTCACGAAACCACTTCTCCTCAACTTGAACTGGGCTAAAAATCCATCCCTGAAAATATAAATTCTCTGAGTGGTGTGTAAATGCTGATCCTTACCTACCTGGTGTGTCCACTGAGCATTTCCGCAAACTCTATCTGAAGTACTCTGGGCATGGGATTTTGACATGTTCCCCAAACCAAACGGAATGAGTGGGAAATAATCAAGACAACGGATAGAAGCACTTGCATTTGAATGAGTTTCAAGTATGCTTGGGTATTTGTGTGATCTGAGTGACACAGCTTTGGAATACAACTGTCGCGTGGAGCACCGCGATATCCAGGCACCCTGGAGTTTCTGAAAAAAAATTTTCAGCAATTTTCACGAAACCACTTTTCTTCAACTTGAATTGGGGTAAAAATCCATCCCTGAAAATAAAAATTCTCTGAGTCGTGTGTAAATGCTGATCCTTACCCTACCTGGTGTGTCCACTGAGCATTTCCGCTAACTCTATCTGAAGTTATGTGGGCATGGGATTTTGACATGTTACCCAAACCAAATGGAATGATTGGGAAACAATCAAGACAACGGATAGAGGCAGTTCCATTTGAATGAGTTTCAAGCATGCTTGGGTACTCGTGTGGTCTGAGTGACTCAGCTTTGGAATACAACTGTCGCGTGCAGCACCGCGACATCCAGGCACCCCGGAGTTTCTGAAAAAAAATTTTCAGCGATTTTCACGAGACCACTTTTCTTCAACTTGAATTGGGCTAAAAATCCATCCCTGAAAATAAAAATTCTCTGAGTGGTGTGTAAATGCTGATCCTTACCCTATCTGGTGTGTCCACTGAGCATTTCCGCGAACTCTAGCTGAAGTTCTCTGGGCATGGGATTTTTACAGGTTCCCCAAACCAAACGGAATGAGTGGGAAATAATCAAGACAACGGATAGAAGCACTTGCATTTGAATGAGTTTCAAGCATGCTTGGGTATTCGTGTGATCTGAGTGACTCAGCTTTGGAATACAACTGTCGCGTGGAGCACCGCGACATCCAGGCACCCCGGAGTTTCTGAAAAAAAATTTTCAGCGATTTTCATGAAACCACTTTTCTTCAACTTGAATTGGGCTAAAAATCCATCCCTGAAAATAAAAATTCTCTGAGTGGTGTTTAAATGCTGATCCTTACCCTACCTGGTGTGTCCACTGAGCATTTCCGCAAACTCTATCTGAAGTACTCTGGGCATGGGATTTTGACATGTTCCCCAAACCAAACGGAATGAGTGGGAAATAATCAAGACAACTGATAGAAGCACTTGCATTTGAATGAGTTTCAAGCATGCTTGGGTATTTGTGTGATCTGAGTGACTCAGCTTTGGAATACAACTGTCGCGTGGAGCACCGCGACATCCAGGCACCCCGGAGTTTCTGAAAAAAACTTTTCAGCGATTTTCACGAAACCACTTTTCTTCAACTTGAATTGGGCTAAAAATCCATCCCTGAAAATAAAAATTCTCTGAGTGGTGTGTAAATGCTGATCCTTACCCTACCTGGTGTGTCCACTGAGCATTTCCGCAAACTCTATCTGAACCACTCTGGGCATGGGATTTTGACATGTTACCCAAACCAAACGGAATGAGTGGGAAATAATCTAGACAACGGATAGAAGCACTTGCATTTGAATGAGTTTCAAGCATGCTTGAGTATTCGTGTGATCTGAGTGACTCAGCTTTGGAATACAACTGTCGCGTGGAGCACCGCGACATCCAGGCACCCCGGAGTTTCTGAAAAAAAATTTTCAACGATTTTCACGAAACCACTTTTCTTTAACTTGAATTGGGCTAAAAATCCATCCCTGAAAATAAAAATTCTCTGAGTGGTGTGTAAATGCTGATCCTTACCCTACCTGGTGTGTCCACTGAGCATTGCCGCGCACTCTATCTGAAGTTCTCTGGGCATGGGATTTTGACATGTTCCCCAAACCAAACGGAATGAGTGGGAAATAATCAAGACAACGGATAGAAGCACTTGCATTTGAATGAGTTTCAAGCATGCTTGGGTATTCGTGTGATCTGAGTGACTCAGCTTTGGAATACAACTGTCGCGTGGAGCACCGCGACATCCAGGCACCCCGGAGTTTCTGAAAAAAAATTTTCAGCGATTTTCAGGAAACCACTTTTCTTCAACTTGAATTGGGCTAAAAATCCATCCCTGAAAATAAAAATTCTCTGAGTGGTGTGTAAATGCTGATCCTTACCCTACCTGGTGTGTCCACTGAGCATTTCCGCTAACTCTATCTGAAGTTTTCTGGGCATGGGATTTTGACATGTTACCCAAACCAAATGGAATGATTGGGAAACAATCAAGACAACGGATAGAGGCAGTTGCATTTGAATGAGTTTCAAGCATGCTTGGGTACTCGTGTGGTCTGAGTGACTCAGCTTTGGAATACAACTGTCGCGTGGAGCACCACGACATCCAGGCACCCCGGAGTTTCTGAAAAAAAATTTTCAGCGATTTTCACGAAACCACTTTTCTTCAACTTGAATTGGGCTAAAAATCCATCCCTGAAAATAAAAATTCTCTGAGTGGTGTGTAAATGCTGATCCTTACCCTACCTGGTGTGTCCACTGAGCATTTCCGCTAACTCTATCTGAAGTTTTCTGGGCATGGGATTTTGACATGTTACCCAAACCAAATGGAATGATTGGGAAACAATCAAGACAACGGATAGAGGCAGTTGCATTTGAATGAGTTTCAAGCATGCTTGGGTACTCGTGTGGTCTGAGTGACTCAGCTTTGGAATACAACTGTCGCGTGGAGCACCGCGACATCCAGGCACCCCGGAGTTTCTGAAAAAAAATTTTCAGCGATATTCACGAAACCACTTCTCCTCAACTTGAATTGGGCTAAAAATCCATCCCTGAAAATAAAAATTCTCTGAGTGTTGTGTAAATGCTGATCCTTACCCTACCTGGTGTGTCCACTGAGCATTGCCGCGCACTCTATCTGAAGTTCTCTGGGCATGGGATTTTGACATGTTCCCAAAACCAAACGGAATGAGTGGGAAATAATCAAGACAACGGATAGAAGCACTTGCATTTGAATGAGTTTCAAGCATGCTTGGGTATTTGTGTGATCTGAGTGACTCAGCTTTGGAATACAACTGTCGCGTGGAGCACCGCGATATCCAGGCACCCTGGAGTTTCTGAAAAAAAATTTTCAGCAATTTTCACGAACCCACTTTTCTTCAACTTGAATTGGGGTAAAAATCCATCCCTGAAAATAAAAATTCTCTGAGTCGTGTGTAAATGCTGATCCTTACCCTACCTGGTGTGTCCACTGAGCATTTCCGCTAACTCTATCTGAAGTTTTGTGGGCATGGGATTTTGACATGTTACCCAAACCAAATGGAATGATTGGGAAACAATCAAGACAACGGATAGAAGCACTTGCATTTGAATGAGTTTCAAGCATGCTTGGGTATTCGTGTGATCTGAGTGACTCAGCTTTGGAATACAACTGTCGCGTGAAGCACCGTGACATCCAGGCACCCCGGAGTTTATGAAAAAAAATTTTCAGCGATTTTCACGAAACCACTTCTCCTCAACTTAAATTGGGCTAAAAATCCATCCCTGAAAATAAAAATTCTCTGAGTGGTGTGTAAATGCTGATCCTTACCCTACCTGGGGTGTCGACTGAGTATTACCGTGAACTCTAGTTGAAGTTCTCTGGGCATGGGATTTTGACATATTACCCAAACTAAAAGGAATGAGTGTGAAACAATCAAGACAACGGATAGAAGCACTTGCATTTGAATGAGTTTCAAGCATGCTTGGGTACTGGTGTGATCTGAGTGACTCAGCTTTGGAATACAACTGTCGCGTGGTGCACCGCGATATCCAGGCACCCTGGAGTTTCTGAAAAAAAATTTTCAGCGATTTTCACGAAACCACTTCTCCTCAACTTGAATTGGGCTAAAAATCCATCCCTGAAAATATAAATTCTCTGAGTGGTGTGTAAATGCTGATCCTTACCCTACGTGGTGTGTCAACTGAGCATTTCCGCGAACTCTATCTGAAGTTCTCTGGGCATGGGATTTTGACATGTTCCCCAAACCAAACAGAATGAGTGGGAAATAATCAAGACAACGGATAGAAGCACTTGCATTTGAATGAGTTTCAAGCATGCTTGGGTATTCGTGTGATCTGAGTGACTCAGCTTTGGAATACAACTGTCGCGTGAAGCACCGCGACATCCAGGCACCCCGGAGTTTATGAAAAAAAATTTTCAGCGATATTCACGAAACCACTTCTCCTCAACTTGAACTGGGCTAAAAATCCATCCCTGAAAATATAAATTCTCTGAGTGGTGTGTAAATGCTGATCCTTACCCTACCTGGTGTGTCCACTGAGCATTTCCGCAAACTCTATCTGAAGTACTCTGGGCATGGGATTTTGACATGTTCCCCAAACCAAACGGAATGAGTGGGAAATAATCTAGACAACGGATAGAAGCACTTGCATTTGAATGAGTTTCAAGCATGATTGGGTATTCGTGTGATCTGAGTGACTCAGCTTTGGAATACAACTGTCGCGTGGAGCACCGCGACATCCAGGCACCCCGGAATTTATGAAAAAAAAATTTCAGCGATATTCACGAAACCACTTCTCCTCAACTTGAATTGGGCTAAAAATCCATCCCTGAAAATATAAATTCTCTGAGTGGTGTGTAAATGCTGATCCTTACCCTACGTGGTGTGTCCACTGAGCATTTCCGCGAACTCTATCTGAAGTTCTCTGGGCATGGGATTTTGACATTTTCCCCAAACCAAACGGAATGAGTGGGAAATAATCAAGACAACTGATAGAAGCACTTGCATTTGAATGAGTTTCAAGCATGCTTGGGTATTCGTGTGATCTGAGTGACTCAGCTTTGGAATACAACTGTCGCGTGAAGCACCGCGACATCCAGCCACCCCGGAGTTTATGAAAAAAAATTTTCAGCGATATTCACGAAACCACTTCTCCTCAACTTGAACTGGGCTAAAAATCCATCCCTGAAAATATAAATTCTCTGAGTGGTGTGTAAATGCTGATCCTTACCCTACCTGGTGTGTCCACTGAGCATTTCCGCAAACTCTATCTGAAGTACTCTGGGCATGGGATTTTGACATGTTCCCCAAACCAAACGGAATGAGTGGGAAATAATCTAGACAACGGATAGAAGCACTTGCATTTGAATGAGTTTCAAGCATGATTGGGTATTCGTGTGATCTGAGTGACTCAGCTTTGGAATACAACTGTCGCGTGGAGCACCGCGACATCCAGGCACCCCGGAATTTATGAAAACAAATTTTCAGCGATATTCACGAAACCACTTCTCCTCAACTTGAATTGGGCTAAAAATCCATCCCTGAAAATATAAATTCTCTGAGTGGTGTGTAAATGCTGATCCTTACCCTACCTGGTGTGTCCACTGAGCATTTCCGCAAACTCTATCTGAAGTACTCTGGGCATGGGATTTTGACATGTTCCCCAAACCAAACGGAATGAGTGGGAAATAATATAGACAACGGATAGAAGCATTTGCATTTGAATGAGTTTCAAGCATGCTTGGGTATTCGTGTGATCTGAGTGACTCAGCTTTGGAATACAACTGTCGCGTGGTGCACCGCGACATCCAGGCACCCCGGAGTTTCTGAAAAAAAAATTTCAGCGATTTTCACGAAACCACTTCTCCTCAACTTGAATTGGGCTAAAAATCCATCCCTGAAAATAAAAATTCTCTGAGTGGTGTGTAAATGCTGATCCTTACCCTACCTGGTGTGTCCACTGAGCATTTCCGCGAACTCTAGCTGAAGTTCTCTGGGCATGGGATTTTGACATGTTCCCCAAACCAAACGGAATGAGTGGGAAATAATCAAGACAACGGATAGAAGCACTTGCATTTGAATGAGTTTCAAGCATGCTTGGGTATTCGTGTGATCTGAGTGACTCAGCTTTGGAATACAACTGTCGCGTGAAGCACCGCGACATCCAGGCACCCCGGAGTTTATGAAAAAAAATTTTCAGCGATATTCACGAAACCACTTCTCCTCAACTTGAATTGGGCTAAAAATCCATCCCTGAAAATATAAATTCTCTGAGTGGTGTGTAAATGCTGATCCTTACCCTACCTGGTGTGTCCACTGAGCATTTCCGCAAACTCTATCTGAAGTACTCTGGGCATGGGATTTTGACATGTTACCTAAACCAAACGGAATGAGTGGGAAATAATCTAGACAACGGATAGAAGCACTTGCATTTGAATGAGTTTCAAGCATGCTTGAGTATTCGTGTGATCTGAGTGACTCAGCTTTGGAATACAACTGTCGCGTGGAGCACCGCGACATCCAGGCACCCCGGAGTTTCTGAAAAAAAATTTTCAACGATTTTCACGAAACCACTTTTCTTCAACTTGAATTGGGCTAAAAATCCATCCCTGAAAATAAAAATTCTCTGAGTGGTGTGTAAATGCTGATCCTTACCCTACCTGGTGTGTCCACTGAGCATTGCCGCGCACTCTATCTGAAGTTCTCTGGGCATGGGATTTTGACATGTTCCCCAAACCAAACGGAATGAGTGGGAAATAATCAAGACAACGGATAGAGGCAGTTGCATTTGAATGAGATTCAAGCATGCTTGGGTACTCGTGTGGTCTGAGTGACTCAGCTTTGGAATACAACTGTCGCGTGGAGCACCGCGATATCCAGGCACCCTGGAGTTCTTGAAAAAAAATTTTCAGCGATTTTCACGAAACCACTTCTCCTCAACTTGTATTGGGCTAAAAATCCATCCCTGAAAATAAAAATTCTCTGAGTGGTGTGTAAATGCTGATCCTTACCCTACCTGGTGTGTCCACTGAGCATTTCCGCGAACTCTATCTGAAGTTCTCTGGGCATGGGATTTTGACATGTTCCCCAAACCAAACGGAATGAGTGGGAAATAATAAAGACAACGGATAGAAGCATGTGTATTTGAATGAGTTTCAAGCATGCTTGGGTACTCGTGTGGTCTGAGTGACTCAGCTTTGGAATACAACTGTCGCGTGGTGCACCGCGATATCCAGGCAGCCCGGAGTTTCTGAAAAAAAAATTTCAGCGATTTTCACGAAACCACTTTACTTCAACTTGAATTGGGCTAAAAATCCATCCCTGAAAATAAGAATTCTATGAGTGGTGTGTAAATGTTGATCCTGACCCTACCTGTTGTGTCCACTGAGCATTTCCGCGAACTCTATCTGAAGTTCTCTGGGAATGGGATTTTGACATAATTCCCCAAACCAAATGGAATGAGTGAGAAATAATCAAGACAACGGATAGAAGCACTTGCATTTGAATGAGTTTCAAGCATGCTTGGGTACTCATGTGATCTGAGTGACTCAGCTTTGGAATACAACTGTCGCGTGGAGCACCGCGACATCCAGGCACCCCGGAGTTTCTGAAAAAAAATTTTCAGCGATTTTTACGAAACCACTTTTCTTCAACTTGAATTGGGCTAAAAATCCATCCCTGAAAATTAAAATTCTCTGAGTGGTGTGTAAATGCTGATCCTTACCCTACCTGGGGTGTCGACTGAGCATTTCCGCGAACTCTAGTAGAAGTTCACTGGGCATAGGATTTTGACATATTACCCAAACAATAAGGAATGAGTGGGAAACAATCAAGACAACGGATAAAAGCACTTGCATTTGAAGGAGTTTCAAGCATGCTTGGGTACTCGTGTGATCTGAGTGACTAAGCTTTGGAATACAACTGTCGCGTGGAATACCGCGACATCCAGGAACCCCGGAGTTTCTGAAAAAAATTTTCAGCGATTTTTACGAAACCACTTCTCCTCAACTTGAATTGGGCTAAAAATCCATCCCTGAAAATAAAAATTCTCTGAGTGGTGTGTAAATGCTGATCCTTAGCCTACCTGGTGTGTCTACTGAGCATTTCCGCGAACTCTATCTGAAGTTCTCTGGGCATGGGATTTTGACATGTTCCCCAAACCAAACGGAATGAGTGGGAAATAATCAAGACAACGGATAGAAGCACTTGCATTTGAATGAGTTTCAAGCATGCTTGGGTATTCGTGTGATCTGAGTGACTCAGCTTTGGAATACAACTGTCGCGTGGAGCACCGCGACATCCAGGCACCCCGGAGTTTCTGAAAAAAAATTTTCAGCGATTTTCACGAAACCACTTTTCTTCAACTTGAATTGGGCTAAAAATCCATCCCTGAAAATCAAAATTCTCTGAGTGGTGTGGAAATGCTGATCCTTACCCTACCCGGCGTGTCGACTGAGCATTTCCGCGAACTCTAGTAGAAGTTCACTGGGCATAGGATTTTGACATATTACCCAAACAATAAGGAATGAGTGGGAAACAATCAAGACAACGGATAAAAGCACTTGCATTTGAATGAGTTTCAAGCATGCTTAGGTACTCGTGTGATCTGAGTGACTAAGCTTTGGAATACAACTGTCGCGTGGAATACCGCGACATCCAGGAACCCCGGAGTTTCTGAAAAAAATTTTCAGCGATTTTTACGAAACCACTTCTCCTCAACTTGAATTGGGCTAAAAATCCATCCCTGAAAATAAAAATTCTCTGAGTGGTGTGTAAATGCTGATCCTTAGCCTACCTGGTGTGTCCACTGAGCATTTCCGCGAACTCTATCTGAAGTTCTCTGGGCATGGGATTTTGACATGTTCCCCAAACCAAACGGAATGAGTGGGAAATAATCAAGACAACGGATAGAAGCACTTGCATTTGAATGAGTTTCAAGCATGCTTGGGTATTCGTGTGATCTGAGTGACTCAGCTTTGGAATACAACTGTCGCGTGGAGCACTGCGACATCCAGGCACCCCGGAGTTTCTGAAAAAAAATTTTCAGCGATTTTCACGAAACCACTTTTCTTCAACTTGAATTGGGCTAAAAATCCATCCCTGAAAATAAAAATTCTCTGAGTGGTGTGTAAATGCTGATCCTTACCCTACCCGGGGTGTCGACTGAGTATTACCGTGAACTCTAGTTGAAGTTCTCTGGGCATGGGATTTTGACATATTACCCAAACTAAAAGGAATGAGTGTGAAACAATCAAGACAACGGATAGAAGCACTTGCATTTGAATGAGTTTCAAGCATGCTTGGGTACTGGTGTGATCTGAGTGACTCAGCTTTGGAATACAACTGTCGCGTGGTGCACCGCGATATCCAGGAACCCTGGAGTTTCTGAAAAAAATTTTTAGCGATTTTCACGAAACCACTTCTCCTCAACTTGTATTGGGCTAAAAATCCATCCCTGAAAATATAAATTCTCTGAGTGGTGTGTAAATGCTGATCCTTACCCTACCTAGTGTGTCCACTGAGCATTTCCGCGAACTCTATCTGAAGTTCTCTGGGCATGGGATTTTGACAAGTTCCTCAAACCAAACGGAATGAGTGGGAAATAATCAAGACAACGGATAGAAGCACATGCATTAGAATGAGTTTCAAGCATGCTTGGGTATTCGTGTGATCTGAGTGACTCAGCTTTGGAATATAACTGTCACGTGGAGCACCGCGACATCCAGGCACTCCGGAGTTTCTGAAAAAAAATTTTCAACGATTTTCACGAAACCACTTCTCCTCAACTTGAATTGGGCTAAAAATACATCCCTGAAAATATAAATTCTCTGAGTGGTGTGTAAATGCTGATCCTTACCCTACCTAGTGTGTCCACTGAGCATTTCCGCTAACTCAATCTGAAGTTCTCTGGGCATGGGATATTGACATATTACCCAAACCAAATGGAATGATGGGGAAACAATCAAGACAACGGATAGAAGCACTTGCATTTGAATGAGTTTCAAGCATGATTGGGTATTCGTGTGATCTGAGTGACTCAGTTTTGGAATACAACTGTCGTGTGGAGCACCGCGACATCCAGGCACTCCGGAGTTTCTGAAAAAAAATTTTCAGCGATTTTCACGAAACCACTTCTCCTCAACTTGAATTGGGCTAAAAATACATCCCTGAAAATAAAAATTCTCTGAGTGGTGTGTAAATGCTGATCCTTACCCTACCTGGTGTGTCCACTGAGCATTTCCGCGAACTCTATATGAAGTTCTCTGGGCATGGGACTTTGACTTGTTCCCCAAACCAAACGGAATGAGTGGGAAATAATCAAGACAACGGATAGAAGCACTTGCATTTGAATGAGTTTCAAGCATGCTTGGGTATTCGTGTGATCTGAGTGACTCAGCTTTGGAATACAACTGTCGCATGGAGCACCGCGATATCCAGGCACCCCGGAGTTTCTGAAAAATAAAATTCAGCGATTTTCACGAAACCACTTTTCTTCAACTTGAATTGGGCTAAGAATCCATCACTGAAAATAAAAATTCTCTGAGTGGTGTGTAAATGCTGATCCTTACCCTAAATGGTGTGTCCACTGTGTATTGCCGCGCAAACTAGTTGAAGTTTTCTGGGCATGGGATTTTGATATGTTTCCCAAACCAAACGGAATGATTGGGAAACAATCAAGACAACAGATAGAGGCAGTTGCATTTGAATGAGTTTCAAGCATGCTTGGGTACTGTTGTTATCTGAGTGACTCAGCTTTGGAATACAACTGTCGCGTGGTGCACTGCGATATCCAGGCACCCTGGAGTTTCTGAAAAAAAATTTTCAGCGATTTTCACGAAACCACTTCTCCTCAACTTATATTGGGCTAAAAATCCATCCCTGAAAATATAAATTCTCTGAGTGGTGTGTAAATGCTGATCCTTACCCTACCTGGTGTGTCCACTGAGCATTTCCGCGAACTCTATCTGAAGTTCTCTGGGCATGGGATTTTGACATGTTCCCCAAACCAAACGGAATGAGTGGGAAATAATCAAGACAACAGATAGAAGCACTTGCATTTGAATGAGTTTCAAGCATGCTTGGGTACTCGTGTGGTCTGAGTGACTCAGCTTTGGAATACAACTGTCGCGTGGTGCACCGCGATATCCAGGCAGCCCGGAGTTTCTGAAAAAAAAATTTCAGCGATTTTCACGAAACCACTTTACTTCAACTTGAATTGGGCTAAAAATCCATCCCTGAAAATAAGAATTCTCTGAGTGGTGTGTAAATGTTGATCCTGACCCTACCTGTTGTGTCCACTGAGCATTTCAGCGAACTCTATCTGAAGTTCTCTGGGAATGGGATTTTGACATAATTCCCCAAACCAAATGGAATGAGTGAGAAATAATCAAGACAACGGATAGAAGCACTTGTATTTGAATGAGTTTCAAGCATGCTTGGGTACTCGTGTGATCTGAGTGACTCAGCTTTGGAAAACAACTGTCTCGTGGAGCACCGCGACATCCAGGCACCCCGGAGTTTCTGAAAAAAAATTTTCAGCGATTTTTACGAAACAACTTTTCTTCAACTTGAATTGGGCTAAAAATCCATCCCTGAAAATAAAAATTCTCTGAGTGGTGTGTAAATGCTGATCCTTTCCCTACCTGGTGTGTCCACTGAGCATTTCTTCTAACTCTATCTGAAGTTCTCTGGGCATGGGATTTTGACATATTACCCAAACCAAATGGAATGATTGGGAAACAATCAAGACAACGGATAGAGGCAGTTGCATTTGAATGAGTTTCAAGCATGCTTGGGTACTCGTGTGGTCTGAGTGACTCAGCTTTGGAATACAACTGTCACGTGGTGCACCGCGACATCCAGGCACTCCGGAGTTTCTGAAAAAAAATTTTCAGCCATTTTCACGAAACCACTTTTCTTCAACTTGAATTGGGCTAAAAATCCATCCCTGAAAATTAAAATTCTCTGAGTGGTGTGTAAATGCTGATCCTTACCCTACCTGGGGTGTCGACTGAGCATTTCCGCGAACTCTAGTAGAAGTTCTCTGGGCATGGGATTTTGACATGTTCCCCAAACCAAACGGAATGAGTGGGAAATAATCAAGACAACGGATAGAAGCACTTGCATTTGAATGAGTTTCAAGCATGCTTGGGTATTCGTGTGATCTGAGTGACTCAGCTTTGGAATACAACTGTCGCATGGAGCACCGCGACATCCAGGCACCCCGGAGTTTCTGAAAAAAAATTTTCAGCGATTTTCACGAAACCACTTTTCTTCAACTTGAATTGGACTAAAAATCCATCCTTGAAAATAAAAATTCTCTGAGTGGTGTGTAAATGCTGATCCTTACCCTACCTGGTGTGTCCACTGAGCATTTCCGATAACTCTAATTGAAGTTCTCTGGGCATGGGATTTTGACATGTTCCCCAAACCAAAAGGAATGAGTGGAAAACAATCAAGACAACGGATAGAAGCACTTGCATTTGAATGAGTTTCAAGCATGCTAGGGTACTGGTGTGATCTGAGTGACTCAGCTTTGGAATACAACTGTCGCGTGGTGCACCGCGATATCCAGGCACCCCGGAGTTTCTGAAAAAAAAAAATTCAGCGATTTTCACGAAACCACTTTTCTTCAACTTGAATTGGGCTAAGAATCCATCACTGAAAATAAAAATTCTCTGAGTGGTGTGTAAATGCTGATCCTTACCCTACCTGGTGTGTCCACTGAGCATTTCCGCTAACTCTATCTGAAGTTTTCTAGGCATGGGATTTTGACATATTACCCAAACCAAATGGAATGATTGGGAAACAACTAAGACAACGGATAGAGGCAGTTGCATTTGAATGAGTTTCAAGCATGCTTGGGTATTCGTGTGATCTGAGTGACTCAGCTTTGGAATACAACTGTCGCGTGGAACACCGCGACATCCAGGCACCCCGGAGTTTCTGAAAAAAAATTTTCAGCGATTTTCACGAAACCACTTTTCTTCAACTTGAATTGGGCAAAAAATCCATCCCTGAAAATAAACATTCTCTGAGTGGTGTGTAAATGCTGATCCTTACCCTACCTGGGGTGTCGACTGAGTATTACCGTGAACTCTAGTTGAAGTTCTCTGGGCATGGGATTTTGACATATTACCCAAACTAAAAGGAATGAGTGTGAAACAATCAAGACAACGGATAGAAGCACTTGCATTTGAATGAGTTTCAAGCATGCTTGGGTACTGGTGTGATCTGAGTGACTCAGCTTTGGAATACAACTGTCGCGTGGTGCACCGCGATATCCAGGCACCCTGGAGTTTCTGAAAAAAAATTTTCAGCGATTTTCACGAAACCACTTCTCCTCAACTTGAATTGGGCTAAAAATCCATCCCTGAAAATATAAATTCTCTGAGTGGTGTGTAAATGCTGATCCTTACCCTACGTGGTGTGTCAACTGAGCATTTCCGCGAACTCTATCTGAAGTTCTCTGGGCATGGGATTTTGACATGTTCCCCAAACCAAACAGAATGAGTGGGAAATAATCAAGACAACGGATAGAAGCACTTGCATTTGAATGAGTTTCAAGCATGCTTGGGTATTCGTGTGATCTGAGTGACTCAGCTTTGGAATACAACTGTCGCGTGAAGCACCGCGACATCCAGGCACCCCGGAGTTTATGAAAAAAAATTTTCAGCGATATTCACGAAACCACTTCTCCTCAACTTGAACTGGGCTAAAAATCCATCCCTGAAAATATAAATTCTCTGAGTGGTGTGTAAATGCTGATCCTTACCCTACCTGGTGTGTCCACTGAGCATTTCCGCAAACTCTATCTGAAGTACTCTGGGCATGGGATTTTGACATGTTCCCCAAACCAAACGGAATGAGTGGGAAATAATCTAGACAACGGATAGAAGCACTTGCATTTGAATGAGTTTCAAGCATGATTGGGTATTCGTGTGATCTGAGTGACTCAGCTTTGGAATACAACTGTCGCGTGGAGCACCGCGACATCCAGGCACCCCGGAATTTATGAAAAAAAAATTTCAGCGATATTCACGAAACCACTTCTCCTCAACTTGAATTGGGCTAAAAATCCATCCCTGAAAATATAAATTCTCTGAGTGGTGTGTAAATGCTGATCCTTACCCTACGTGGTGTGTCCACTGAGCATTTCCGCGAACTCTATCTGAAGTTCTCTGGGCATGGGATTTTGACATTTTCCCCAAACCAAACGGAATGAGTGGGAAATAATCAAGACAACTGATAGAAGCACTTGCATTTGAATGAGTTTCAAGCATGCTTGGGTATTCGTGTGATCTGAGTGACTCAGCTTTGGAATACAACTGTCGCGTGAAGCACCGCGACATCCAGCCACCCCGGAGTTTATGAAAAAAAATTTTCAGCGATATTCACGAAACCACTTCTCCTCAACTTGAACTGGGCTAAAAATCCATCCCTGAAAATATAAATTCTCTGAGTGGTGTGTAAATGCTGATCCTTACCCTACCTGGTGTGTCCACTGAGCATTTCCGCAAACTCTATCTGAAGTACTCTGGGCATGGGATTTTGACATGTTCCCCAAACCAAACGGAATGAGTGGGAAATAATCTAGACAACGGATAGAAGCACTTGCATTTGAATGAGTTTCAAGCATGATTGGGTATTCGTGTGATCTGAGTGACTCAGCTTTGGAATACAACTGTCGCGTGGAGCACCGCGACATCCAGGCACCCCGGAATTTATGAAAACAAATTTTCAGCGATATTCACGAAACCACTTCTCCTCAACTTGAATTGGGCTAAAAATCCATCCCTGAAAATATAAATTCTCTGAGTGGTGTGTAAATGCTGATCCTTACCCTACCTGGTGTGTCCACTGAGCATTTCCGCAAACTCTATCTGAAGTACTCTGGGCATGGGATTTTGACATGTTCCCCAAACCAAACGGAATGAGTGGGAAATAATATAGACAACGGATAGAAGCATTTGCATTTGAATGAGTTTCAAGCATGCTTGGGTATTCGTGTGATCTGAGTGACTCAGCTTTGGAATACAACTGTCGCGTGGTGCACCGCGACATCCAGGCACCCCGGAGTTTCTGAAAAAAAAATTTCAGCGATTTTCACGAAACCACTTCTCCTCAACTTGAATTGGGCTAAAAATCCATCCCTGAAAATAAAAATTCTCTGAGTGGTGTGTAAATGCTGATCCTTACCCTACCTGGTGTGTCCACTGAGCATTTCCGCGAACTCTAGCTGAAGTTCTCTGGGCATGGGATTTTGACATGTTCCCCAAACCAAACGGAATGAGTGGGAAATAATCAAGACAACGGATAGAAGCACTTGCATTTGAATGAGTTTCAAGCATGCTTGGGTATTCGTGTGATCTGAGTGACTCAGCTTTGGAATACAACTGTCGCGTGAAGCACCGCGACATCCAGGCACCCCGGAGTTTATGAAAAAAAATTTTCAGCGATATTCACGAAACCACTTCTCCTCAACTTGAATTGGGCTAAAAATCCATCCCTGAAAATATAAATTCTCTGAGTGGTGTGTAAATGCTGATCCTTACCCTACCTGGTGTGTCCACTGAGCATTTCCGCAAACTCTATCTGAAGTACTCTGGGCATGGGATTTTGACATGTTACCTAAACCAAACGGAATGAGTGGGAAATAATCTAGACAACGGATAGAAGCACTTGCATTTGAATGAGTTTCAAGCATGCTTGAGTATTCGTGTGATCTGAGTGACTCAGCTTTGGAATACAACTGTCGCGTGGAGCACCGCGACATCCAGGCACCCCGGAGTTTCTGAAAAAAAATTTTCAACGATTTTCACGAAACCACTTTTCTTCAACTTGAATTGGGCTAAAAATCCATCCCTGAAAATAAAAATTCTCTGAGTGGTGTGTAAATGCTGATCCTTACCCTACCTGGTGTGTCCACTGAGCATTGCCGCGCACTCTATCTGAAGTTCTCTGGGCATGGGATTTTGACATGTTCCCCAAACCAAACGGAATGAGTGGGAAATAATCAAGACAACGGATAGAGGCAGTTGCATTTGAATGAGATTCAAGCATGCTTGGGTACTCGTGTGGTCTGAGTGACTCAGCTTTGGAATACAACTGTCGCGTGGAGCACCGCGATATCCAGGCACCCTGGAGTTCTTGAAAAAAAATTTTCAGCGATTTTCACGAAACCACTTCTCCTCAACTTGTATTGGGCTAAAAATCCATCCCTGAAAATAAAAATTCTCTGAGTGGTGTGTAAATGCTGATCCTTACCCTACCTGGTGTGTCCACTGAGCATTTCCGCGAACTCTATCTGAAGTTCTCTGGGCATGGGATTTTGACATGTTCCCCAAACCAAACGGAATGAGTGGGAAATAATAAAGACAACGGATAGAAGCATGTGTATTTGAATGAGTTTCAAGCATGCTTGGGTACTCGTGTGGTCTGAGTGACTCAGCTTTGGAATACAACTGTCGCGTGGTGCACCGCGATATCCAGGCAGCCCGGAGTTTCTGAAAAAAAAATTTCAGCGATTTTCACGAAACCACTTTACTTCAACTTGAATTGGGCTAAAAATCCATCCCTGAAAATAAGAATTCTATGAGTGGTGTGTAAATGTTGATCCTGACCCTACCTGTTGTGTCCACTGAGCATTTCCGCGAACTCTATCTGAAGTTCTCTGGGAATGGGATTTTGACATAATTCCCCAAACCAAATGGAATGAGTGAGAAATAATCAAGACAACGGATAGAAGCACTTGCATTTGAATGAGTTTCAAGCATGCTTGGGTACTCATGTGATCTGAGTGACTCAGCTTTGGAATACAACTGTCGCGTGGAGCACCGCGACATCCAGGCACCCCGGAGTTTCTGAAAAAAAATTTTCAGCGATTTTTACGAAACCACTTTTCTTCAACTTGAATTGGGCTAAAAATCCATCCCTGAAAATTAAAATTCTCTGAGTGGTGTGTAAATGCTGATCCTTACCCTACCTGGGGTGTCGACTGAGCATTTCCGCGAACTCTAGTAGAAGTTCACTGGGCATAGGATTTTGACATATTACCCAAACAATAAGGAATGAGTGGGAAACAATCAAGACAACGGATAAAAGCACTTGCATTTGAAGGAGTTTCAAGCATGCTTGGGTACTCGTGTGATCTGAGTGACTAAGCTTTGGAATACAACTGTCGCGTGGAATACCGCGACATCCAGGAACCCCGGAGTTTCTGAAAAAAATTTTCAGCGATTTTTACGAAACCACTTCTCCTCAACTTGAATTGGGCTAAAAATCCATCCCTGAAAATAAAAATTCTCTGAGTGGTGTGTAAATGCTGATCCTTAGCCTACCTGGTGTGTCTACTGAGCATTTCCGCGAACTCTATCTGAAGTTCTCTGGGCATGGGATTTTGACATGTTCCCCAAACCAAACGGAATGAGTGGGAAATAATCAAGACAACGGATAGAAGCACTTGCATTTGAATGAGTTTCAAGCATGCTTGGGTATTCGTGTGATCTGAGTGACTCAGCTTTGGAATACAACTGTCGCGTGGAGCACCGCGACATCCAGGCACCCCGGAGTTTCTGAAAAAAAATTTTCAGCGATTTTCACGAAACCACTTTTCTTCAACTTGAATTGGGCTAAAAATCCATCCCTGAAAATCAAAATTCTCTGAGTGGTGTGGAAATGCTGATCCTTACCCTACCCGGCGTGTCGACTGAGCATTTCCGCGAACTCTAGTAGAAGTTCACTGGGCATAGGATTTTGACATATTACCCAAACAATAAGGAATGAGTGGGAAACAATCAAGACAACGGATAAAAGCACTTGCATTTGAATGAGTTTCAAGCATGCTTGGGTACTCGTGTGATCTGAGTGACTAAGCTTTGGAATACAACTGTCGCGTGGAATACCGCGACATCCAGGAACCCCGGAGTTTCTGAAAAAAATTTTCAGCGATTTTTACGAAACCACTTCTCCTCAACTTGAATTGGGCTAAAAATCCATCCCTGAAAATAAAAATTCTCTGAGTGGTGTGTAAATGCTGATCCTTAGCCTACCTGGTGTGTCCACTGAGCATTTCCGCGAACTCTATCTGAAGTTCTCTGGGCATGGGATTTTGACATGTTCCCCAAACCAAACGGAATGAGTGGGAAATAATCAAGACAACGGATAGAAGCACTTGCATTTGAATGAGTTTCAAGCATGCTTGGGTATTCGTGTGATCTGAGTGACTCAGCTTTGGAATACAACTGTCGCGTGGAGCACTGCGACATCCAGGCACCCCGGAGTTTCTGAAAAAAAATTTTCAGCGATTTTCACGAAACCACTTTTCTTCAACTTGAATTGGGCTAAAAATCCATCCCTGAAAATAAAAATTCTCTGAGTGGTGTGTAAATGCTGATCCTTACCCTACCCGGGGTGTCGACTGAGTATTACCGTGAACTCTAGTTGAAGTTCTCTGGGCATGGGATTTTGACATATTACCCAAACTAAAAGGAATGAGTGTGAAACAATCAAGACAACGGATAGAAGCACTTGCATTTGAATGAGTTTCAAGCATGCTTGGGTACTGGTGTGATCTGAGTGACTCAGCTTTGGAATACAACTGTCGCGTGGTGCACCGCGATATCCAGGAACCCTGGAGTTTCTGAAAAAAATTTTTAGCGATTTTCACGAAACCACTTCTCCTCAACTTGTATTGGGCTAAAAATCCATCCCTGAAAATATAAATTCTCTGAGTGGTGTGTAAATGCTGATCCTTACCCTACCTAGTGTGTCCACTGAGCATTTCCGCGAACTCTATCTGAAGTTCTCTGGGCATGGGATTTTGACAAGTTCCTCAAACCAAACGGAATGAGTGGGAAATAATCAAGACAACGGATAGAAGCACATGCATTAGAATGAGTTTCAAGCATGCTTGGGTATTCGTGTGATCTGAGTGACTCAGCTTTGGAATATAACTGTCACGTGGAGCACCGCGACATCCAGGCACTCCGGAGTTTCTGAAAAAAAATTTTCAACGATTTTCACGAAACCACTTCTCCTCAACTTGAATTGGGCTAAAAATACATCCCTGAAAATATAAATTCTCTGAGTGGTGTGTAAATGCTGATCCTTACCCTACCTAGTGTGTCCACTGAGCATTTCCGCTAACTCAATCTGAAGTTCTCTGGGCATGGGATATTGACATATTACCCAAACCAAATGGAATGATGGGGAAACAATCAAGACAACGGATAGAAGCACTTGCATTTGAATGAGTTTCAAGCATGATTGGGTATTCGTGTGATCTGAGTGACTCAGTTTTGGAATACAACTGTCGTGTGGAGCACCGCGACATCCAGGCACTCCGGAGTTTCTGAAAAAAAATTTTCAGCGATTTTCACGAAACCACTTCTCCTCAACTTGAATTGGGCTAAAAATACATCCCTGAAAATAAAAATTCTCTGAGTGGTGTGTAAATGCTGATCCTTACCCTACCTGGTGTGTCCACTGAGCATTTCCGCGAACTCTATATGAAGTTCTCTGGGCATGGGACTTTGACTTGTTCCCCAAACCAAACGGAATGAGTGGGAAATAATCAAGACAACGGATAGAAGCACTTGCATTTGAATGAGTTTCAAGCATGCTTGGGTATTCGTGTGATCTGAGTGACTCAGCTTTGGAATACAACTGTCGCATGGAGTACCGCGATATCCAGGCACCCCGGAGTTTCTGAAAAATAAAATTCAGCGATTTTCACGAAACCACTTTTCTTCAACTTGAATTGGGCTAAGAATCCATCACTGAAAATAAAAATTCTCTGAGTGGTGTGTAAATGCTGATCCTTACCCTAAATGGTGTGTCCACTGTGTATTGCCGCGCAAACTAGTTGAAGTTTTCTGGGCATGGGATTTTGATATGTTTCCCAAACCAAACGGAATGATTGGGAAACAATCAAGACAACAGATAGAGGCAGTTGCATTTGAATGAGTTTCAAGCATGCTTGGGTACTGTTGTTATCTGAGTGACTCAGCTTTGGAATACAACTGTCGCGTGGTGCACTGCGATATCCAGGCACCCTGGAGTTTCTGAAAAAAAATTTTCAGCGATTTTCACGAAACCACTTCTCCTCAACTTATATTGGGCTAAAAATCCATCCCTGAAAATATAAATTCTCTGAGTGGTGTGTAAATGCTGATCCTTACCCTACCTGGTGTGTCCACTGAGCATTTCCGCGAACTCTATCTGAAGTTCTCTGGGCATGGGATTTTGACATGTTCCCCAAACCAAACGGAATGAGTGGGAAATAATCAAGACAACAGATAGAAGCACTTGCATTTGAATGAGTTTCAAGCATGCTTGGGTACTCGTGTGGTCTGAGTGACTCAGCTTTGGAATACAACTGTCGCGTGGTGCACCGCGATATCCAGGCAGCCCGGAGTTTCTGAAAAAAAAATTTCAGCGATTTTCACGAAACCACTTTACTTCAACTTGAATTGGGCTAAAAATCCATCCCTGAAAATAAGAATTCTCTGAGTGGTGTGTAAATGTTGATCCTGACCCTACCTGTTGTGTCCACTGAGCATTTCAGCGAACTCTATCTGAAGTTCTCTGGGAATGGGATTTTGACATAATTCCCCAAACCAAATGGAATGAGTGAGAAATAATCAAGACAACGGATAGAAGCACTTGTATTTGAATGAGTTTCAAGCATGCTTGGGTACTCGTGTGATCTGAGTGACTCAGCTTTGGAAAACAACTGTCTCGTGGAGCACCGCGACATCCAGGCACCCCGGAGTTTCTGAAAAAAAATTTTCAGCGATTTTTACGAAACAACTTTTCTTCAACTTGAATTGGGCTAAAAATCCATCCCTGAAAATAAAAATTCTCTGAGTGGTGTGTAAATGCTGATCCTTTCCCTACCTGGTGTGTCCACTGAGCATTTCTTCTAACTCTATCTGAAGTTCTCTGGGCATGGGATTTTGACATATTACCCAAACCAAATGGAATGATTGGGAAACAATCAAGACAACGGATAGAGGCAGTTGCATTTGAATGAGTTTCAAGCATGCTTGGGTACTCGTGTGGTCTGAGTGACTCAGCTTTGGAATACAACTGTCACGTGGTGCACCGCGACATCCAGGCACTCCGGAGTTTCTGAAAAAAAATTTTCAGCCATTTTCACGAAACCACTTTTCTTCAACTTGAATTGGGCTAAAAATCCATCCCTGAAAATTAAAATTCTCTGAGTGGTGTGTAAATGCTGATCCTTACCCTACCTGGGGTGTCGACTGAGCATTTCCGCGAACTCTAGTAGAAGTTCTCTGGGCATGGGATTTTGACATGTTCCCCAAACCAAACGGAATGAGTGGGAAATAATCAAGACAACGGATAGAAGCACTTGCATTTGAATGAGTTTCAAGCATGCTTGGGTATTCGTGTGATCTGAGTGACTCAGCTTTGGAATACAACTGTCGCATGGAGCACCGCGACATCCAGGCACCCCGGAGTTTCTGAAAAAAAATTTTCAGCGATTTTCACGAAACCACTTTTCTTCAACTTGAATTGGACTAAAAATCCATCCTTGAAAATAAAAATTCTCTGAGTGGTGTGTAAATGCTGATCCTTACCCTACCTGGTGTGTCCACTGAGCATTTCCGATAACTCTAATTGAAGTTCTCTGGGCATGGGATTTTGACATGTTCCCCAAACCAAAAGGAATGAGTGGAAAACAATCAAGACAACGGATAGAAGCACTTGCATTTGAATGAGTTTCAAGCATGCTAGGGTACTGGTGTGATCTGAGTGACTCAGCTTTGGAATACAACTGTCGCGTGGTGCACCGCGATATCCAGGCACCCCGGAGTTTCTGAAAAAAAAAAATTCAGCGATTTTCACGAAACCACTTTTCTTCAACTTGAATTGGGCTAAGAATCCATCACTGAAAATAAAAATTCTCTGAGTGGTGTGTAAATGCTGATCCTTACCCTACCTGGTGTGTCCACTGAGCATTTCCGCTAACTCTATCTGAAGTTTTCTAGGCATGGGATTTTGACATATTACCCAAACCAAATGGAATGATTGGGAAACAACTAAGACAACGGATAGAGGCAGTTGCATTTGAATGAGTTTCAAGCATGCTTGGGTATTCGTGTGATCTGAGTGACTCAGCTTTGGAATACAACTGTCGCGTGGAACACCGCGACATCCAGGCACCCCGGAGTTTCTGAAAAAAAATTTTCAGCGATTTTCACGAAACCACTTTTCTTCAACTTGAATTGGGCAAAAAATCCATCCCTGAAAATAAACATTCTCTGAGTGGTGTGTAAATGCTGATCCTTACCCTACCTGGGGTGTCGACTGAGTATTACCGCGAACTCTAGTTGAAGTTCTCTGGGCATGGGATTTTGACATATTACCCAAACCAAAAGGAATGAGTGGGAAACAATCAAGACAACGGATAGAACAACTTGCTTTTGAATGAGTTTCAAGCATGCTTGGGTACTCGTGTGATCTGAGTGACTGAGCTTTGGAATACAACTGTCGCGTGGAGCACCGCGACATCCAGGCACCCCGGAGTTTCTGAAAAAAAATTTTCAGCGATTTTCACGAAACCACATTTCTTCAACTTGAATTGGACTAAAAATGCATCCCTGAAAAAAAAAATTCTCTGAGTGGTGTGTAAATGCTGATCCTTTACCTACCTAGTGTGTCCACTGAGCATTTCCGCGAACTCTATCTGAAGTTCTCTGGGCATGGGATTTTGACATGTTCCCCAAACCAAACGGAATGAGTGGGGAATAATCAAGACAACGGATAGAAGCACTTGCATTAGAATGAGTTTCAAGCATGCTTGGGTATTCGTGTGATCTGAGTGACTCAGCTTTGGAATACAACTGTCCCGTGGAGCACCGCGACATCCAGGCACCCCGGAGTTTCTGAAAAAAAATTTTCAGCGATTTTCACGAAACCACTTTTCTTCAACTTGAATTGGGCTAAAAATCCATCCCTGAAAATAAAAATTCTCTGAGTGGTGTGTAAATGCTGATCCTTACCCTACCTGGTGTGTCCACTGAGCATTGCCGCGCACTCTATCTGAAGTTCTCTGGGCATGGGATTTTGACATGTTCCCCAAACCAAACGGAATGAGTGGGAAATAATCAAGACAACGGATAGAAGCCCTTGCATTTGAATGAGTTTCAAGAATGCTTTGGTATTTGTGTGATCTGAGTGACTCAGCTTTGGAATACAACTGTCGCGTGGAGCACCGCAACATCCAGGCACACCGGAGTTTCTGAAAAAAATTTTTTAGCGATTTTCACGAAACCACTTTTCTTCAACTTGAATTGGGCTAAAAATCCATCCCTGAAAATTAAAATTCTCTGAGTGGTGTGTAAATGCTGATCCTTACCCTACCTGGGGTGTCGACTGAGTATTACTGCGAACTCTAGTTGAAGTTCTCTGGGCATGGGATTTTGACATATTACCCAAACTAAAAGGAATGAGTGGGAAACAGTCAATACAACGGATAGAAGCACATGCATTTGAATGAGTTTCAAGCATGCTTGGGTACTCGAGTGGTCTGAGTGACTCAGCTTTGGAATAGAACTGTCGCGTGGTGCACCGCGACATCCAGGCACTCCGGAGTTTCTGAAAAAAAATTTTCAGCGATTTTAACGAAACCACATTTCTTCAACTTGAATTGGGCTAAAAATCCATCCCTGAAAATAAAAATTCTCTGAGTGGTGTGTAAATGCTGATCCTTACCCTACCTGTTGTGTCCACTGAGCATTTCCGCGAACTCTAGTTGAAGTTCATTGGGCAAAGGTTTTGACATATTACCCAAACCAAAAGGAATGAGTGGGAAACAATCAAGACAACGGATAGAAGCACATGCATTTGAATGAGTTTCAAGCATGTTTGGGTACTCGAGTGATCTGAGTGACTCAGCATTGGAATACAACTGTCGCGTGGTGCACCGCGATATCCAGGCAGCCCGGAGTTTCTGAAAAAAAAATTTCAGCGATTTTCACGAAACCACTTTTCTTCAACTTGAATTGGGCTAAAAATCCATCCCTGAAAATAAGAATTCTCTGAGTGGTGTGTAAATGTTGATCCTGACCCTACCTGTTGTGTCCACTGAGCATTTCAGCGAACTCTATCTGAAGTTCTCTGGGAATGGGATTTTGACATAATTCCCCAAACCAAATGGAATGAGTGAGAAATAATCAAGACAACGGATAAAAGCACTTGTATTTGAATGAGTTTCAAGCATGCTTGGGTACTCGTGTGATCTGAGTGACTCAGCTTTGGAAAACAACTGTCGCGTGGAGCACCGCGACATCCAGGCACCCCGGAGTTTCTGAAAAAAAATTTTCAGCGATTTTTACGAAACAACTTTTCTTCAACTTGAGTTGGGCTAAAAATCCATCCCTGAAAATAAAAATTCTCTGAGTGGTGTGTAAATGCTGATCCTTTCCCTACCTGGTGTGTCCACTGAGCATTTCTGCTAACTCTATCTGAAGTTCTCTGGGCATGGGATTTTGACATATTACCCAAACCAAATGGAATGATTGGGAAACAATCAAGACAACGGATAGAGGCAATTGCATTTGAATGAGTTTCAAGCATGCTTGGGTACTCGTGTGGTCTGAGTGACTCAGCTTTGGAATACAACTGTCACGTGGTGCACCGCGACATCCAGGCACTACGGAGTTTCTGAAAAAAAATTTTCAGCCATTTTCACGAAACCACATTTCTTCAACTTGAATTGGGCTAAAAATCCATCCCTGAAAATTAAAATTCTCTGAGTGGTGTGTAAATGCTGATCCTTACCCTACCTGGGGTGTCGACTGAGCATTTCCGCGAACTCTAGTAGAAGTTCTCTGGGCATGGGATTTTGACATGTTCCCCAAACCAAACGGAATGAGTGGGAAATAATCAAGACAACGGATAGAAGCACTTGCATTTGAATGAGTTTCAAGCATGCTTGGGTATTCGTGTGATCTGAGTGACTCAGCTTTGGAATACAACTGTCGCATGGAGCACCGCGACATCCAGGCACCCCGGAGTTTCTGAAAAAAAATTTTCAGCGATTTTCACGAAACCACTTTTCTTCAACTTGAATTGGACTAAAAATCCATCCCTGAAAATAAAAATTCTCTGAGTGGTGTGTAAATGCTGATCCTTACCCTACCTGGTGTGTCCACTGAGCATTTCCGCTAACTCTAATTGAAGTTCTCTGGGCATGGGATTTTGACATGTTCCCCAAACCAAAAGGAATGAGTGGGAAACAATCAAGACAACGGATAGAAGCACTTGCATTTGAATGAGTTTCAAGCATGCTAGGGTACTGGTGTGATCTGAGTGACTCAGCTTTGGAATACAACTGTCGCGTGGTGCACCGCGATATCCAGGCACCCCGGAGTTTCTGAAAAAAAAAATTCAGCGATTTTCACGAAACCACTTTTCTTCAACTTGAATTGGGCTAAGAATCCATCACTGAAAATAAAAATTCTCTGAGTGGTGTGTAAATGCTGATCCTTACCCTACCTGGTGTGTCCACTGAGCATTTCCGCTAACTCTATCTGAAGTTTTCTAGGCATGGGATTTTGACATATTACCCAAACCAAATGGAATGATTGGGAAACAATTAAGACAACGGATAGAGGCAGTTGCATTTGAATGAGTTTCAAGCATGCTTGGGTATTCGTGTGATCTGAGTGACTCAACTTTGGAATACAACTGTCGCGTGGAGCACCACGACATCCAGGCATCCCGGAGTTTCTGAAAAAAAATTTTCAGCGATTTTCACGAAACCACTTTTCTTCAACTTGAATTGGGCAAAAAATCCATCCCTGAAAATAAACATTCTCTGAGTGGTGTGTAAATGCTGATCCTTACCCTACCTGGTGTGTCCACTGAGCATTGCCGCGCACTCTAGTTGAAGTTCTCTGGGCATGGGATTTTGACATATTACCCAAACCAAACGGAATGAGTGGGGAATAATCAAGACAACGGATAGAAGCACTTGCATTAGAATGAGTTTCAAGCATGCTTGGGTATTCGTGTGATCTGAGTGACTCAGCTTTGGAATACAACTGTCCCGTGGAGCACCGCGACATCCAGGCACCCCGGAGTTTATGAAAAAAAATTTTCAGCGATTTTCACGAAACCACTTTTCTTCAACTTGAATTGGGCTAAAAATCCATCCCTGAAAATAAAAATTCTCTGAGTGGTGTGTAAATGCTGATCCTTACCCTACCTGGTGTGTCCACTGAGCATTGCCGCGCACTCTATCTGAAGTTCTCTGGGCATGGGATTTTGACATGTTCCCCAAACTAAAAGGAATGAGTGGGAAACAGTCAATACAACGGATAGATGCACTTGCATTTGAATGAGTTTCAAGCATGCTTGGGTACTCTTGTGATCTGAGTGACTCAGCTTTGGAATACAACTGTCGCGGGGAGCACCGCGACATCCAGGCACCCCGGAGTTTCTGAAAAAAAAATTTCAGCGATTTTAACGAAACCACTTCTCCTCAACTTGAACTGGGCTAAAACTCCATCCCTGAAAATAAAAATTCTCTGAGTGGTGTGTAAATGCTGATCCTTACCCTACCTGGTGTGTCCACTGAGCATTGCCGCGCACTCTATCTGAAGTTCTCTGGGCATGGGATTTTGACATGTTCCCCAAACCAAACGGAATGAGTGGGAAATAATCAAGACAACAGATAGAAGCACTTGCATTTGAATGAGTTTCAAGCATGCTTGGGTACTCGTGTGGTCTGAGTGACTCAGCTTTGGAATACAACTGTCGCGTGGTGCACCGCGATATCCAGGCAGCCCGGAGTTTCTGAAAAAAAAATTTCAGCGATTTTCACGAAACCACTTTACTTCAACTTGAATTGGGCTAAAAATCCATCCCTGAAAATAAGAATTCTCTGAGTGGTGTGTAAATGTTGATCCTGACCCTACCTGTTGTGTCCACTGAGCATTTCAGCGAACTCTATCTGAAGTTCTCTGGGAATGGGATTTTGACATAATTCCCCAAACCAAATGGAATGAGTGAGAAATAATCAAGACAACGGATAGAAGCACTTGTATTTGAATGAGTTTCAAGCATGCTTGGGTACTCGTGTGATCTGAGTGACTCAGCTTTGGAAAACAACTGTCTCGTGGAGCACCGCGACATCCAGGCACCCCGGAGTTTCTGAAAAAAAATTTTCAGCGATTTTTACGAAACAACTTTTCTTCAACTTGAATTGGGCTAAAAATCCATCCCTGAAAATAAAAATTCTCTGAGGGGTGTGTAAATGCTGATCCTTTCCCTACCTGGTGTGTCCACTGAGCATTTCTGCTAACTCTATCTGAAGTTCTCTGGGCATGGGATTTTGACATATTACCCAAACCAAATGGAATGATTGGGAAACAATCAAGACAACGGATAGAGGCAGTTGCATTTGAATGAGTTTCAAGCATGCTTGGGTACTCGTGTGGTCTGAGTGACTCAGCTTTGGAATACAACTGTCACGTGGTGCACCGCGACATCCAGGCACTCCGGAGTTTCTGAAAAAAAATTTTCAGCCATTTTCACGAAACCACTTTTCTTCAACTTGAATTGGGCTAAAAATCCATCCCTGAAAATTAAAATTCTCTGAGTGGTGTGTAAATGCTGATCCTTACCCTACCTGGGGTGTCGACTGAGCATTTCCGCGAACTCTAGTAGAAGTTCTCTGGGCATGGGATTTTGACATGTTCCCCAAACCAAACGGAATGAGTGGGAAATAATCAAGACAACGGATAGAAGCACTTGCATTTGAATGAGTTTCAAGCATGCTTGGGTATTCGTGTGATCTGAGTGACTCAGCTTTGGAATACAACTGTCGCATGGAGCACCGCGACATCCAGGCAACCCGGAGTTTCTGAAAAAAAATTTTCAGCGATTTTCACGAAACCACTTTTCTTCAACTTGAATTGGACTAAAAATCCATCCTTGAAAATAAAAATTCTCTGAGTGGTGTGTAAATGCTGATCCTTACCCTACCTGGTGTGTCCACTGAGCATTTCCGCTAACTCTAATTGAAGTTCTCTGGGCATGGGATTTTGACATGTTCCCCAAACCAAAAGGAATGAGTGGAAAACAATCAAGACAACGGATAGAAGCACTTGCATTTGAATGAGTTTCAAGCATGCTAGGGTACTGGTGTGATCTGAGTGACTCAGCTTTGGAATACAACTGTCGCGTGGTGCACCGCGATATCCAGGCACCCCGGAGTTTCTGAAAAAAAAAAATTCAGCGATTTTCACGAAACCACTTTTCTTCAACTTGAATTGGGCTAAGAATCCATCACTGAAAATAAAAATTCTCTGAGTGGTGTGTAAATGCTGATCCTTACCCTACCTGGTGTGTCCACTGAGCATTTCCGCTAACTCTATCTGAAGTTTTCTAGGCATGGGATTTTGACATATTACCCAAACCAAATGGAATGATTGGGAAACAACTAAGACAACGGATAGAGGCAGTTGCATTTGAATGAGTTTCAAGCATGCTTGGGTATTCGTGTGATCTGAGTGACTCAGCTTTGGAATACAACTGTCGCGTGGAGCACCACGACATCCAGGCACCCCGGAGTTTCTGAAAAAAAATTTTCAGCGATTTTCACGAAACCACTTTTCTTCAACTTGAATTGGGCAAAAAATCCATCCCTGAAAATAAACATTCTCTGAGTGGTGTGTAAATGCTGATCCTTACCCTACCTGGTGTGTCCACTGAGCATTTCCGCTAACTCTATCTGAAGTTTTCTGGGCATGGGATTTTGACATATTACCCAAACCGAAAGGAATGAGTGGAAAACAATCAAGACAATGGATAGAAGCACTTGCATTTCAAAGAGTTTCTAGCATGCTTAGGTATTCGTGTGATCTGAGTGACTCAGTTTTGGAATACAACTGTCGCGTGGTGCACCGCGATATCCAGGCAGCCCGGAGTTTCTGAAAAAAAATTTTCAGCGATTTTCAGGAAACCACTTTACTTCAACTTGAATTGGGCTAAAAATCCATCCCTGAAAAAAAAAATTCTCTGAGTGTTGTGTAAATGCTGATCCTTACCCTACCTAGTGTGTCCACTGAGCATTTCCGCGAACTCTATCTGAAGTTCTCTGGGCATGGGATTTTGACATGTTCCCCAAACCAAACGGAATGAGTGGGGAATAATCAAGACAACGGATAGAAGCACTTGCATTAGAATGAGTTTCAAGCATGCTTGGGTATTCGTGTGATCTGAGTGACTCAGCTTTGGAATACAACTGTCCCCTGGAGTACCGTGACATCCAGGCACCCCGGAGTTTATGAAAAAAAATTTTCAGCGATTTTCACGAAACCACTTTTCTTCAACTTGAATTGGGCTAAAAATCCATCCCTGAAAATAAAAATTCTCTGAGTGGTGTGTAAATGCTGATCCTTACCCTACCTGGGGTGTCGACTGAGTATTACCGCGAACTCTAGTGGAAGTTCTCTGGGCATGGGATTTTGACATATTACCCAAACTAAAAGGAATGAGTGGGAAACAGTCAATACAGCGGATAGATGCACTTGCATTTGAATGAGTTTCAAGCATGCTTGGGTACTCTTGTGATCTGAGTGACTCAGCTTTGGAATACAACTGTTGCGGGGAGCACCGCGACATCCAGGCACCCCGGAGTTTCTGAAAAAAAATTTTCAGCGATTTTCACGAAACCACTTCTCCTAAACTTGAATTGGGCTAAAAATCCATCCCTGAAAATAAAAATTCTCTGAGTGGTGTGTAAATGCTGATCCTTACCCTACCTGTTGTGTCCACTGAGCATTTCCGCGAACTCTAGTTGAAGTTCATTGGGCAAAGGTTTTGACATATTACCCAAACCAAAAGGAATGAGTGGGAAACAATCAAGACAACGGATAGAAGCACATGCATTTGAATGAGTTTCAAGCATGCTTGGGTACTCGAGTGATCTGAGTGACTCAGCTTTGGAATACAACTGTCGCTTGGAGTACCGCGACATCAAGGCACCCCGGAGTTTCTGAAAAACAATTTTCAGCGATTTTCACGAAACCACTTTTCCTCAACTTGAATTGGGCTAAAAATCCATCCCTGAAAATATAAATTCTCTGAGTGGTGTGTAAATGCTGATCCTTACCCTACCTGGTGTGTCCACTGAGTATTTCCGCTAACTCTATCTGAAGTTCTCTGGGAATGGGATTTTGACATATTACCCAAACCAAATGGAATGATTGGGAAACAATCAAGACAACGGATAGAAGCAGTTGCATTTGAATGAGTTTCAAGCATGCTTGGGTACTCGTGTGGTCTGAGTGACTCAGCTTTGGAATAGAACTGTCGCGTGGTGCACCGCGACATCCAGGCACTCCGGAGTTTCTGAAAAAAAATTTTAAGCGATTTTAACGAAACCACTTTTCTTCAACTTGAATTGGGCTAAAAATCCATCCCTGAAAATAAAAATTCTCTGAGTGGTGTGTAAATGCTGATCCTTACCCTACCTGGTGTGTCCACTGAGCATTTCCGCTAACTCTATCTGAAGTTTTCTGGGCATGGGATTTTGACATATTACCCAAACCAAATGGAATGATTGGGAAACAATTAAGACAACGGATAGAGGCAGTTGCATTTGAATGAGTTTCAAGCATGCTTGGGTATTCGTGTGATCTGAGTGGCTCAGCTTAGGAATACAACTGTCGCGTGGAGCACCGCGACATCCAGGCACCCCGGAGTTTCTGAAAAAAAATTTTCAGCGATTTTCACGAAACCACTTTTCTTAAACTTGAATTGGGCTAAAAATCCATCCCTGAAAATAAAAATTCGCTGAGTGGTGTGTAAATGCTGATCCTTACCCTACCTGGGGTGTCGACTGAGTATTACCGCGAACTCTAGTGGAAGTTCTCTGGGCATGGGATTTTGACATATTACCCAAACCGAAAGGAATGAGTGGAAAACAATCAAGACAATGGATAGAAGCACTTGCATTTCAATGAGTTTCTAGCATGCTTAGGTATTCGTGTGATCTGAGTGACTCAGTTTTGGAATACAACTGTCGCGTGGTGCACCGCGATATCCAGGCAGCTCGGAGTTTCTGGAAAAAAATTTTCAGCGATTTTCAGGAAACCACTTTACTTCAACTTGAATTGGGCTAAAAATCCATCCCTGAAAAAAAAAATTCTCTGAGTGGTGTGTAAATGCTGATCCTTACCCTACCTAGTGTGTCCACTGAGCATTTCCGCGAACTCTATCTGAAGTTCTCTGGGCATGGGATTTTGACATGTTCCCCAAACCAAACGGAATGAGTGGGGAATAATCAAGACAACGGATAGAAGCACTTGCATTAGAATGAGTTTCAAGCATGCTTGGGTATTCGTGTGATCTGAGTGACTCAGCTTTGGAATACAACTGTCCCCTGGAGCACCGTGACATCAAGGACCCCGGAGTTTATGAAAAAAAATTTTCAGCGATTTTCACGAAACCACTTTTCTTCAACTTGAATTGGGCTAAAAATCCATCCCTGAAAATTAAAATTCTCTGAGTGGTGTGTAAATGCTGATCCTTACCCTACCTGGGGTGTCGACTGAGTATTACCGCGAACTCTAGTGGAAGTTCTCTGGGCATGGGATTTTGACATATTACCCAAACTAAAAGGAATGAGTGGGAAACAGTCAATACAGCGGATAGATGCACTTGCATTTGAATGAGTTTCAAGCATGCTTGGGTACTCTTGTGATCTGAGTGACTCAGCTTTGGAATACAACTGTCGCGGGGAGCACCGCGACATCCAGGCACCCCGGAGTTTCTGAAAAAAAATTTTCAGCGATTTTCACGAAACCACTTCTCCTAAACTTGAATTGGGCTAAAAATCCATCCCTGAAAATAAAAATTCTCTGAGTGGTGTGTAAATGCTGATCCTTACCCTACCTGTTGTGTCCACTGAGCATTTCCGCGAACTCTAGTTGAAGTTCATTGGGCAAAGGTTTTGACATATTACCCAAACCAAAAGGAATGAGTGGGAAACAATCAAGACAACGGATAGAAGCACATGCATTTGAATGAGTTTCAAGCATGCTTGGGTACTCGAGTGATCTGAGTGACTCAGCTTTGGAATACAACTGTCGCTTGGAGTACCGCGACATCAAGGCACCCCGGAGTTTCTGAAAAAAAATTTTCAGCGATTTTCACGAAACCACTTTTCCTCAACTTGAATTGGGCTAAAAATCCATCCCTGAAAATATAAATTCTCTGAGTGGTGTGTAAATGCTGATCCTTACCCTACCTGGTGTGTCCACTGAGCATTTCCGCTAACTCTATCTGAAGTTTTCTGGGCATGGGATTTTGACATATTACCCAAACCAAATGGAATGATTGGGAAACAATCAAGACAACGGATAGAGGCAGTTGCATTTGAATGAGTTTCAAGCATGCTTGGGTATTCGTGTGATCTGAGTGGCTCAGCTTTGGAATACAACTGTCGCGTGGAGCATCGCGACATCCAGGCACCCCGGAGTTTCTGAAAAAAAATTTTCAGCGATTTTCACGAAACCACTTTTCTTAAACTTGAATTGGGCTAAAAATCCATCCCTGAAAATAAAAATTCGCTGAGTGGTGTGTAAATGCTGATCCTTACCCTACCTGGGGTGTCGACTGAGTATTACCGCGAACTCTAGTGGAAGTTCTCTGAGCATGGGATTTTGACATATTACCCAAACCGAAAGGAATGAGTGGAAAACAATCAAGACAATGGATAGAAGCACTTGCATTTCAATGAGTTTCTAGCATGCTTAGGTATTCGTGTGATCTGAGTGACTCAGCTTTGGAATACAACTGTCGCGTGGTGCACCGCGACATCAAGGCACCCCGGAGTTTCTGAAAAAAAATTTTCAGCGATTTTCACGAAACCACTTTTCTTCAAATTGAATTGAGCTAAAAATCCATCCCTGAAAATAAAAATTCTCTGAGTGGTGTGTAAATGCTGATCCTTACCCTACCTGGGGTGTCCACTGAGTATTACCGCGAAATGTAGTTGAAGTTCTCTGGGCATGGGATTTTGACATGTTACCCAAACCAAAAAGAACGAGTGGGTAACACTCAAGACAACGGATAGAAGCACTTGCATTTGAATGAGTTTCAAGCATGCTTGGGTACTCGTGTGATCTGAGTGGTTCAGCTTTGGAATACAACTGTCGCGTGGAGCACCGCAACATCCAGGCACCCCGGAGTTTCTGAAAAAAAATTTTCAGCGATTTTCACGAAACCACTTTTCTTCAACTTGAATTGGTATAAAAATCCATCCCTGAAAATAAAAATTCTCTGAGTGGTGTGTAAATGCTGATCCTTACCCTACCTGGTGTGTCCACTGAGCATTTCCGCGAACTCTAGTTGAAGTTCTCTGGGCATGGGATTTTGACATGTTACCCAAACCAAAAGGAATGAGTGGGAAACAATCAAGACAACAGATAGAAGCACTTGCATTTGACTGTGTTTCTAGCATGCTTGGGTACTCGTGTGATCTGAGTGACTCAGCTTTGGAATACAACTGTCGCGTGGTGCACCGCGACATCCAGGCACCCCGGAGTTTCTGAAAAAAAATTTTCAGCGATTTTCACGAAACCACTTTTCTTCAAATTGAATTGAGCTAAAAATCCATCCCTGAAAATAAAAATTCTCTGAGTGGTGTGTAAATGTTGATCCTTACCCTATCTGGTGTGTCCACTGAGCATTTCCGCGAACTCTTTCTGAAGTTCTCTGGGTATGGGATTTTGACATGTTCCCCAAACCAAAAGGAATGAGTGGGAAACAATCAAGACAATGGATGGAAGCACTTGCATTTGAATGAGTTTCAAGCATGCTTGGGTACTCGTGTGGTCTGAGTGACTCAGCTTTGGTATACAACTGTCGCGTGGTGTACTGCGACATCCAGGCACTCCAGAGTTTCTGAAAAAAATTTTTCAGCGACTTTCACAAAACCACTTTTCTTCAAATTGAATTGGGCTAAAAATCCAACCCTGAAAATAAAAATTCTCTGAGTTGAGTATAAATGCTGATCCTTACCCTACCTGGGGTGTTGACTGAGCATTTCCGCGAACTCTATCTGAAGTTCTCTGGGCATGGGATTTTGACATGTTCCCCAAACCAAACGGAATGATTGGGAAATAATCAAGACAACGGATAGAAGCACTTGCATTTGAATGAGTTTCAAACATGCTTGGGTACTCGTGTGATCTGAGTGACTCAGCTTTGGAATACAACTGTCGCTTGGAGTACCGCGATATCAAGGCACCCCGGAGTTTCTGAAAAAAAATTTTCAGCGATTTTCACGAAACCACTTTTCTTCAACTTGAATTGGGCTAAAAATCAATCCCTGAAAATTAAAATTCTCTGAGTGGTGTGTTAATGCTGATCCTACCCCTACCTGGGGTGTCCACTGAGCATTTCCGCGAACTCTAGTTGAAGTTCACTGGGCATAGGATTTTGACATATTACCCAAACCAAAAGGAATGAGTGGGAAACAATCAAGACAACGGATAGAAGCACTTGCAGTTGAATGAGTTTCAAGCATGCTTGGGTATTCGTGTGATCTGAGTGACTCAGCTTTGGAATACAACTGTCGCTTGTAGTACCGCGACATCCAGGCACCCCGGAGTTTCTGAAAAAAAATTTTCAGCGATTTTCACGAAACCACTTTTCTTCAACTTGAATTGGGATAAAAATCCATCCCTGAAAATAAAAATTCTCTGAGTGGTGTGTAAATGCTGATCCTTACCCTACCTGGGGTGTCCACTGAGTTTTACCGCGAATTCTAGTTGAAGTTCACTGGGCATAGGATTTTGACATGTTCCCCAAACCAAAAGGAATGAGTGGGAAACAATCAAGACAACGGATAGAAGCACTTGCATTTGAATGAGTTTCAAGCATGCTTTTGTACTCGTGTGATCTGAGTGAGTAAGCTTTGGAATACAACTGTCGCGTGGAGCACCGCGACATCCAGGCACCCCGGAGTTTCTGAAAAAAAATTTTCAATGATTTTTACGAAACCACTTTTTCTTCAACTTGATTTGGGATAAAAATCAATCCCTGAAAATAAAAATTCTCTGAGTAGTGTGTAAATGCTGGTCCTTACCTAACCTGGGGTGTCGACTGAGTATTACTGCAAACTCTAGTTGAAGTTCTCTGGGCATGGGATTTTGACATGTTCCCCAAACCAAAAGGAATGAGTGGGAAACAATCAAGACAACGGATGGAGGCAGTTGCATTTGAATGAGTTTCAAGCATGCTTGGGTATTCGTGTGATCTGAGTGACTCAGCTTTGGAATACAACTGTCGCGTGGAGCACCGCGACATTCAGGCACCCCGGAGTTTCTGAAAAAAAATTTTCAGCGATTTTCACGAAACCACTTTTCTTCAACTTGAATTGGGCTAAAAATCCATCCCTGAAAATAAAAATTCTCTGAGTGGTGTGTAAATGTTGATCCTTACCCTACCTGTTGTGTCCACTGAGCATTTCCGCGAACTCTATCTGAAGTTCTCTGGGAATGGGATTTTGACATAATTCCCCAAACCAAAAGGAATGAGTGGGTAACAATCAAGACAACGGATAGAAGCACTTGCATTTGAATGAGTTTCAAGAATGCTTTTGTACTCGTGTGATCTGAGTGAGTAAGCTTTGGAATACAAATGTCGCGTGGAGCACCGCGACATCCAGGCACCCCGGAGTTTTTAAAAAAAAAATTTCAGTGATTTTTACGAAACCACTTTTTCTTCAACTTGAATTGGGATAAAAATCAATCCCTGAAAATAAAAATTTTCTGAGTAGTGTGTAAATGCTGGTCCTTACATAACCTGGGATGTCGACTGAGTATTACTGCAAACTCTAGTTGAAGTTCTCTGGGCATGGGATTTTGACATATTACCCAAACCAAAAGGAATGAGTGGGAAACAATCAAGACAACGGATAGAAGCACTTGCATTTGAATGAGTTTCAAGCATGCTTGGGTACTCGTGTGATCTGAGTGACTCAGCTTTGGAATACAACTGTCGCTTGGAGTACCGCGACATCAAGGCACCCCGGAGTTTCTGAAAAAAAATTTTCAGCGATTTTCACGAAACCACTTCTCCTCAACTTGAATTGGGCTAAAAATCCATCCCTGAAAATAAAAATTCTCTGAGTGGTGTGTAAATGCTTATCTTTACCCTACCTGGGGTGTCGACTGAGTATTACACCGAATTCTAGTTGATGTTCTCTGGGCATGGGATTTTGACATATTACTCAAACTAAAAGGAATGAGTGGGAAATAATCAAGACAATGGATAGAAGCACTTGCGTTTGAATGAGTTTCAAGTATGCTTGGGTATTCGTGTGATCTGAGTGACTCAGCTTTGGAATACAACTGTCGTGTGGTGCACCGCGATATCCAGGCAGCCCGGAGTTTCTGAAAAAAAATTTTCAGCGATTTTCAGGAAACCACTTTTCTTCAACTTGAATTGGGCTAAAAATCCATCCCTGAAAATAAAAATTTTCTGAGTGGTGTGTAAATGCTGATCCTTACCCTACCTGGGGTGTCCACTGAGCATTTCAGCGAACTCTAGTTGAAGTTCACTGGGCATAGGATTTTGACATGTTCCCCAAACCAAAAGGAATGAGTGGGAAACAATCAAGACAACGGATGGAGGCAGTTGCATTTGAATGAGTTTCAAGCATACTTGTGTATTCGTGTGATCTGAGTGACTCAGCTTTGGAATACAACTGTCGCGTGCTGCACCGCGACATCCAGCCACCCCGGAGTTTCTGAAAAAAAATTTTCAGCGATTTTCACGAAACCACTTTTCTTCAACTTGAATTGGGCTAAAAATCCATCCCTGAAAATAAAAATTCTCTGAGTAATTTGTAAATGCTGGTCCTTACCCTACCTGGAGGTGTCGACTGAGTATTACTGCGAACTCTAGTTGAAGTTCTCTGGGCATGGGATTTTGACATGTTCCCCAAACCAAAAGGAATGAGTGGGAAACAATCAAGACAACGGATGGAGGCACTTGCATTTGAATGAGTTTCAAGCATGCTTGGGTACTCGTGTGATCTGAGTGAATCAGGTTTGGAATACAACTGTCGCTTGGAGTACCACGACATCAAGGCACCCCGGAGTTTCTGAAAAAAAATTTTCTGCGATTTTCACGAAACCACTTTTCTTCAACTTGAATTGGGCTAAAAATCCATCCCTGAAAATAAAAAATTTTTGAGTGGTGTGTAAATACTGATGCTTACCCTACCTGGGGTGTCCACTGAGTATTACCGCGAACTCTAGTTGAAGGTCTCTGGGCATGGGATTTTGACAAGTTCCCCAAACCAAATGGAATGAGTGGGAAATAATCAAGACAACGAATAGAGGCAGTTGCATTTGAATGAGTTTCAAGCATGCTTGTGTATTCGTGTGATCTGAGTGACTCAGCTTTGGAATACAACTGTCGCGTGCTGCACCGCGACATCAAGGCACCCCGGAGTTTCTGAAAAAAAATTTTCAGCGATTTTCACAAAACCACTTTTCTTCAACTTGAATTGGGCTAAAAATCCATCCCTGAAAATAAACATTCTCTGAGTGGTGTGTAAATGCTGATCCTTACCCTACCTGGTGTGTCCACTGAGCATTGCCGCGCACTCTAGTTGAAGTTCTCTGGGCATGGGATTTTGACATATTACCCAAACCAAACGGAATGAGTGGGGAATAATCAAGACAACGGATAGAAGCACTTGCATTAGAATGAGTTTCAAGCATGCTTGGGTATTCGTGTGATCTGAGTGACTCAGCTTTGGAATACAACTGTCCCGTGGAGCACCGCGACATCCAGGCACCCCGGAGTTTATGAAAAAAAATTTTCAGCGATTTTCACGAAACCACTTTTCTTCAACTTGAATTGGGCTAAAACTCCATCCCTGAAAATAAAAATTCTCTGAGTGGTGTGTAAATGCTGATCCTTACCCTACCTGGTGTGTCCACTGAGCATTTCCGCGAACTCTAGTTGAAGTTCATTGGGCAAAGGTTTTGACATATTACCCGAACCAAAAGGAATGAGTGGGAAACAATCAAGACAACGGATAGAAGCACATGCATTTGAATGAGTTTCAAGCATGCTTGGGTACTCGAGTGATCTGAGTGACTCAGCTTTGGAATACAACTGTCGCTTGGAGTACCGCGACATCAAGGCACCCCGGAGTTTCTGAAAAAAAATTTTCAGCGATTTTCACGAAACCACTTTTCCTCAACTTGAATTGGGCTAAAAATCCATCCCTGAAAATATAAATTCTCTGAGAGGTGTGTAAATGCTGATCCTTACCCTACCTGGTGTGTCCACTGAGCATTTCCGCTAACTCTATCTGAAGTTCTCTGGGCATGGGATTTTGACATATTACCGAAACCAAATGGAATGATTGGGAAACAATCAAGACAACGGATAGAGGCAGTTGCATTTGAATGAGTTTCAAGCATGCTTGGGTACTCGTGTGGTCTGAGTGACTCAGCTTTGGAATAGAACTGTCGCGTGGTGCACCGCGACATCCAGGCACTCCGGAGTTTCTGAAAAAAAATTTTCAGCGATTTTAACGAAACCACTTTTCTTCAACTTGAATTGGGCTAAAAATCCATCCCTGAAAATAAAAATTCTCTGAGTGGTGTGTAAATGCTGATCCTTACCCTACCTGGTGTGTCCACTGAGCATTTCCGCTAACTCTATCTGAAGTTTTCTGGGCATGGGATTTTGACATATTACCCAAACCAAATGGAATGATTGGGAAACAATTAAGACAACGGATAGAGGCAGTTGCATTTGAATGAGTTTCAAGCATGCTTGGGTATTCGAGTGATCTGAGTGACTCAGCTTTGGAATACAACTGTCGCGTGGAGCACCGCGACATCCAGGCACCCCGGAGTTTCTGAAAAAAAATTTTCAGCGATTTTCACGAAACCACTTTTCTTAAACTTGAAATGGGCTAAAAATCCATCCTTGAAAATAAAAATTCGCTGAGTGGTGTGTAAATGCTGATCCTTACCCTACCTGGGGTGTCGACTGAGTATTACCGCGAACTCTAGTGGAAGTTCTCTGGGCATGGGATTTTGACATATTACCCAAACCGAAAGGAATGAGTGGAAAACAATCAAGACAATGGATAGAAGCACTTGCATTTCAATGAGTTTCTAGCATGCTTAGGTATTCGTGTGATCTGAGTGACTCAGTTTTGGAATACAACTGTCGCGTGGTGCACCGCGATATCCAGGCAGCCCGGAGTTTCTGAAAAAAAATTTTCAGCGATTTTCACGAAACCACTTCTCCTAAACTTGAATTGGGCTAAAAATCCATCCCTGAAAATAAAAATTCTCTGAGTGGTGTGTAAATGCTGATCCTTACCCTACCTGTTGTGTCCACTGAGCATTTCCGCGAACTCTAGTTGAAGTTCATTGGGCAAAGGTTTTGACATATTACCCAAACCAAAAGGAATGAGTGGGAAACAATCAAGACAACGGATAGAAGCACATGCATTTGAATGAGTTTCAAGCATGCTTGGGTACTCGAGTGATCTGAGTGACTCAGCTTTGGAATACAACTGTCGCTTGGAGTACCGCGACATCAAGGCACCCCGGAGTTTCTGAAAAAAAATTTTCAGCGATTTTCACGAAACCACTTTTCCTCAACTTGAATTGGGCTAAAAATCCATCCCTGAAAATATAAATTCTCTGAGTGGTGTGTAAATGCTGATCCTTACCCTACCTGGTGTGTCCACTGAGTATTTCCGCTAACTCTATCTGAAGTTCTCTGGGAATGGGATTTTGACATATTACCCAAACCAAATGGAATGATTGGGAAACAATCAAGACAACGGATAGAGGCAGTTGCATTTGAATGAGTTTCAAGCATGCTTGGGTACTCGTGTGGTCTGAGTGACTCAGCTTTGGAATAGAACTGTCGCGTGGTGCACCGCGACATCCAGGCACTCCGGAGTTTCTGAAAAAAAATTTTAAGCGATTTTAACGAAACCACTTTTCTTCAACTTGAATTGGGCTAAAAATCCATCCCTGAAAATAAAAATTCTCTGAGTGGTGTGTAAATGCTTATCCTTACCCTACCTGGTGTGTCCACTGAGCATTTCCGCTAACTCTATCTGAAGTTTTCTGGGCATGGGATTTTGACATATTACCCAAACCAAATGGAATGATTGGGAAACAATTAAGACAACGGATAGAGGCAGTTGCATTTGAATGAGTTTCAAGCATGCTTGGGTATTCGTGTGATCTGAGTGGCTCAGCTTAGGAATACAACTGTCGCGTGGAGCACCGCGACATCCAGGCACCCCGGAGTTTCTGAAAAAAAATTTTCAGCGATTTTCACGAAACCACTTTTCTTAAACTTGAATTGGGCTAAAAATCCATCCCTGAAAATAAAAATTCGCTGAGTGGTGTGTAAATGCTGATCCTTACCCTACCTGGGGTGTCGACTGAGTATTACCGCGAACTCTAGTGGAAGTTCTCTGGGCATGGGATTTTGACATATTACCCAAACCGAAAGGAATGAGTGGAAAACAATCAAGACAATGGATAGAAGCACTTGCATTTCAATGAGTTTCTAGCATGCTTAGGTATTCGTGTGATCTGAGTGACTCAGTTTTTGAATACAACTGTCGCGTGGTGCACCGCGATATCCAGGCAGCTCGGAGTTTCTGGAAAAAAATTTTCAGCGATTTTCAGGAAACCACTTTTCTTCAACTTGAATTGGGCTAAAAATCCATCCCTGAAAAAAAAAATTCTCTGAGTGGTGTGTAAATGCTGATCCTTACCCTACCTGGGGTGTCGACTGAGCATTTCCGCGAACTCTAGTAGAAGTTCTCTGGGCATGGGATTTTGACATGTTCCCCAAACCAAACGGAATGAGTGGGAAATAATCAAGACAACGGATAGAAGCACTTGCATTTGAATGAGTTTCAAGCATGCTTGGGTATTCGTGTGATCTGAGTGACTCAGCTTTGGAATACAACTGTCGCATGGAGCACCGCGACATCCAGGCAACCCGGAGTTTCTGAAAAAAAATTTTCAGCGATTTTCACGAAACCACTTTTCTTCAACTTGAATTGGACTAAAAATCCATCCTTGAAAATAAAAATTCTCTGAGTGGTGTGTAAATGCTGATCCTTACCCTACCTGGTGTGTCCACTGAGCATTTCCGATAACTCTAATTGAAGTTCTCTGGGCATGGGATTTTGACATGTTCCCCAAACCAAAAGGAATGAGTGGAAAACAATCAAGACAACGGATAGAAGCACTTGCATTTGAATGAGTTTCAAGCATGCTAGGGTACTGGTGTGATCTGAGTGACTCAGCTTTGGAATACAACTGTCGCGTGGTGCACCGCGATATCCAGGCACCCCGGAGTTTCTGAAAAAAAAAAATTCAGCGATTTTCACGAAACCACTTTTCTTCAACTTGAATTGGGCTAAGAATCCATCACTGAAAATAAAAATTCTCTGAGTGGTGTGTAAATGCTGATCCTTACCCTACCTGGTGTGTCCACTGAGCATTTCCGCTAACTCTATCTGAAGTTTTCTAGGCATGGGATTTTGACATATTACCCAAACCAAATGGAATGATTGGGAAACAATTAAGACAACGGATAGAGGCAGTTGCATTTGAATGAGTTTCAAGCATGCTTGGGTATTTGTGTGATCTGAGTGACTCAGCTTTGGAATACAACTGTCGCGTGGAGCACCACGACATCCAGGCATCCCGGAGTTTCTGAAAAAAAATTTTCAGCGATTTTCACGAAACCACTTTTCTTCAACTTGAATTGGGCAAAAAATCCATCCCTGAAAATAAACATTCTCTGAGTGGTGTGTAAATGCTGATCCTTACCCTACCTGGTGTGTCCACTGAGCATTGCCGCGCACTCTAGTTGAAGTTCTCTGGGCATGGGATTTTGACATATTACCCAAACCAAACGGAATGAGTGGGGAATAATCAAGACAACGGATAGAAGCACTTGCATTAGAATGAGTTTCAAGCATGCTTGGGTATTCGTGTGATCTGAGTGACTCAGCTTTGGAATACAACTGTCCCGTGGAGCACCGCGACATCCAGGCACCCCGGAGTTTATGAAAAAAAATTTTCAGCGATTTTCACGAAACCACTTTTCTTCAACTTGAATTGGGCTAAAAATCCATCCCTGAAAATAAAAATTCTCTGAGTGGTGTGTAAATGCTGATCCTTACCCTACCTGGTGTGTCCACTGAGCATTGCCGCGCACTCTATCTGAAGTTCTCTGGGCATGGGATTTTGACATGTTCCCCAAACTAAAAGGAATGAGTGGGAAACAGTCAATACAACGGATAGATGCACTTGCATTTGAATGAGTTTCAAGCATGCTTGGGTACTCTTGTGATCTGAGTGACTCAGCTTTGGAATACAACTGTCGCGGGGAGCACCGCGACATCCAGGCACCCCGGAGTTTCTGAAAAAAAAATTTCAGCGATTTTAACGAAACCACTTCTCCTCAACTTGAACTGGGCTAAAACTCCATCCCTGAAAATAAAAATTCTCTGAGTGGTGTGTAAATGCTGATCCTTACCCTACCTGGTGTGTCCACTGAGCATTGCCGCGCACTCTATCTGAAGTTCTCTGGGCATGGGATTTTGACATGTTCCCCAAACCAAACGGAATGAGTGGGAAATAATCAAGACAACAGATAGAAGCACTTGCATTTGAATGAGTTTCAAGCATGCTTGGGTACTCGTGTGGTCTGAGTGACTCAGCTTTGGAATACAACTGTCGCGTGGTGCACCGCGATATCCAGGCAGCCCGGAGTTTCTGAAAAAAAAATTTCAGCGATTTTCACGAAACCACTTTACTTCAACTTGAATTGGGCTAAAAATCCATCCCTGAAAATAAGAATTCTCTGAGTGGTGTGTAAATGTTGATCCTGACCCTACCTGTTGTGTCCACTGAGCATTTCAGCGAACTCTATCTGAAGTTCTCTGGGAATGGGATTTTGACATAATTCCCCAAACCAAATGGAATGAGTGAGAAATAATCAAGACAACGGATAGAAGCACTTGTATTTGAATGAGTTTCAAGCATGCTTGGGTACTCGTGTGATCTGAGTGACTCAGCTTTGGAAAACAACTGTCTCGTGGAGCACCGCGACATCCAGGCACCCCGGAGTTTCTGAAAAAAAATTTTCAGCGATTTTTACGAAACAACTTTTCTTCAACTTGAATTGGGCTAAAAATCCATCCCTGAAAATAAAAATTCTCTGAGGGGTGTGTAAATGCTGATCCTTTCCCTACCTGGTGTGTCCACTGAGCATTTCTGCTAACTCTATCTGAAGTTCTCTGGGCATGGGATTTTGACATATTACCCAAACCAAATGGAATGATTGGGAAACAATCAAGACAACGGATAGAGGCAGTTGCATTTGAATGAGTTTCAAGCATGCTTGGGTACTCGTGTGGTCTGAGTGACTCAGCTTTGGAATACAACTGTCACGTGGTGCACCGCGACATCCAGGCACTCCGGAGTTTCTGAAAAAAAATTTTCAGCCATTTTCACGAAACCACTTTTCTTCAACTTGAATTGGGCTAAAAATCCATCCCTGAAAATTAAAATTCTCTGAGTGGTGTGTAAATGCTGATCCTTACCCTACCTGGGGTGTCGACTGAGCATTTCCGCGAACTCTAGTAGAAGTTCTCTGGGCATGGGATTTTGACATGTTCCCCAAACCAAACGGAATGAGTGGGAAATAATCAAGACAACGGATAGAAGCACTTGCATTTGAATGAGTTTCAAGCATGCTTGGGTATTCGTGTGATCTGAGTGACTCAGCTTTGGAATACAACTGTCGCATGGAGCACCGCGACATCCAGGCAACCCGGAGTTTCTGAAAAAAAATTTTCAGCGATTTTCACGAAACCACTTTTCTTCAACTTGAATTGGACTAAAAATCCATCCTTGAAAATAAAAATTCTCTGAGTGGTGTGTAAATGCTGATCCTTACCCTACCTGGTGTGTCCACTGAGCATTTCCGCTAACTCTAATTGAAGTTCTCTGGGCATGGGATTTTGACATGTTCCCCAAACCAAAAGGAATGAGTGGAAAACAATCAAGACAACGGATAGAAGCACTTGCATTTGAATGAGTTTCAAGCATGCTAGGGTACTGGTGTGATCTGAGTGACTCAGCTTTGGAATACAACTGTCGCGTGGTGCACCGCGATATCCAGGCACCCCGGAGTTTCTGAAAAAAAAAAATTCAGCGATTTTCACGAAACCACTTTTCTTCAACTTGAATTGGGCTAAGAATCCATCACTGAAAATAAAAATTCTCTGAGTGGTGTGTAAATGCTGATCCTTACCCTACCTGGTGTGTCCACTGAGCATTTCCGCTAACTCTATCTGAAGTTTTCTAGGCATGGGATTTTGACATATTACCCAAACCAAATGGAATGATTGGGAAACAACTAAGACAACGGATAGAGGCAGTTGCATTTGAATGAGTTTCAAGCATGCTTGGGTATTCGTGTGATCTGAGTGACTCAGCTTTGGAATACAACTGTCGCGTGGAGCACCACGACATCCAGGCACCTCGGAGTTTCTGAAAAAAAATTTTCAGCGATTTTCACGAAACCACTTTTCTTCAACTTGAATTGGGCAAAAAATCCATCCCTGAAAATAAACATTCTCTGAGTGGTGTGTAAATGCTGATCCTTACCCTACCTGGTGTGTCCACTGAGCATTTCCGCTAACTCTATCTGAAGTTTTCTGGGCATGGGATTTTGACATATTACCCAAACCGAAAGGAATGAGTGGAAAACAATCAAGACAATGGATAGAAGCACTTGCATTTCAAAGAGTTTCTAGCATGCTTAGGTATTCGTGTGATCTGAGTGACTCAGTTTTGGAATACAACTGTCGCGTGGTGCACCGCGATATCCAGGCAGCCCGGAGTTTCTGAAAAAAAATTTTCAGCGATTTTCAGGAAACCACTTTACTTCAACTTGAATTGGGCTAAAAATCCATCCCTGAAAAAAAAAATTCTCTGAGTGTTGTGTAAATGCTGATCCTTACCCTACCTAGTGTGTCCACTGAGCATTTCCGCGAACTCTATCTGAAGTTCTCTGGGCATGGGATTTTGACATGTTCCCCAAACCAAACGGAATGAGTGGGGAATAATCAAGACAACGGATAGAAGCACTTGCATTAGAATGAGTTTCAAGCATGCTTGGGTATTCGTGTGATCTGAGTGACTCAGCTTTGGAATACAACTGTCCCCTGGAGCACCGTGACATCCAGGCACCCCGGAGTTTATGAAAAAAAATTTTCAGCGATTTTCACGAAACCACTTTTCTTCAACTTGAATTGGGCTAAAAATCCATCCCTGAAAATAAAAATTCTCTGAGTGGTGTGTAAATGCTGATCCTTACCCTACCTGGGGTGTCGACTGAGTATTACCGCGAACTCTAGTGGAAGTTCTCTGGGCATGGGATTTTGACATATTACCCAAACTAAAAGGAATGAGTGGGAAACAGTCAATACAGCGGATAGATGCACTTGCATTTGAATGAGTTTCAAGCATGCTTGGGTACTCTTGTGATCTGAGTGACTCAGCTTTGGAATACAACTGTTGCGGGGAGCACCGCGACATCCAGGCACCCCGGAGTTTCTGAAAAAAAAATTTCAGCGATTTTCACGAAACCACTTCTCCTAAACTTGAATTGGGCTAAAAATCCATCCCTGAAAATAAAAATTCTCTGAGTGGTGTGTAAATGCTGATCCTTACCCTACCTGTTGTGTCCACTGAGCATTTCCGCGAACTCTAGTTGAAGTTCATTGGGCAAAGGTTTTGACATATTACCCAAACCAAAAGGAATGAGTGGGAAACAATCAAGACAACGGATAGAAGCACATGCATTTGAATGAGTTTCAAGCATGCTTGGGTACTCGAGTGATCTGAGTGACTCAGCTTTGGAATACAACTGTCGCTTGGAGTACCGCGACATCAAGGCACCCCGGAGTTTCTGAAAAACAATTTTCAGCGATTTTCACGAAACCACTTTTCCTCAACTTGAATTGGGCTAAAAATCCATCCCTGAAAATATAAATTCTCTGAGTGGTGTGTAAATGCTGATCCTTACCCTACCTGGTGTGTCCACTGAGTATTTCCGCTAACTCTATCTGAAGTTCTCTGGGAATGGGATTTTGACATATTACCCAAACCAAATGGAATGATTGGGAAACAATCAAGACAACGGATAGAAGCAGTTGCATTTGAATGAGTTTCAAGCATGCTTGGGTACTCGTGTGGTCTGAGTGACTCAGCTTTGGAATAGAACTGTCGCGTGGTGCACCGCGACATCCAGGCACTCCGGAGTTTCTGAAAAAAAATTTTAAGCGATTTTAACGAAACCACTTTTCTTCAACTTGAATTGGGCTAAAAATCCATCCCTGAAAATAAAAATTCTCTGAGTGGTGTGTAAATGCTGATCCTTACCCTACCTGGTGTGTCCACTGAGCATTTCCGCTAACTCTATCTGAAGTTTTCTGGGCATGGGATTTTGACATATTACCCAAACCAAATGGAATGATTGGGAAACAATTAAGACAACGGATAGAGGCAGTTGCATTTGAATGAGTTTCAAGCATGCTTGGGTATTCGTGTGATCTGAGTGGCTCAGCTTAGGAATACAACTGTCGCGTGGAGCACCGCGACATCCAGGCACCCCGGAGTTTCTGAAAAAAAATTTTCAGCGATTTTCACGAAACCACTTTTCTTAAACTTGAATTGGGCTAAAAATCCATCCCTGAAAATAAAAATTCGCTGAGTGGTGTGTAAATGCTGATCCTTACCCTACCTGGGGTGTCGACTGAGTATTACCGCGAACTCTAGTGGAAGTTCTCTGGGCATGGGATTTTGACATATTACCCAAACCGAAAGGAATGAGTGGAAAACAATCAAGACAATGGATAGAAGCACTTGCATTTCAATGAGTTTCTAGCATGCTTAGGTATTCGTGTGATCTGAGTGACTCAGTTTTGGAATACAACTGTCGCGTGGTGCACCGCGATATCCAGGCAGCTCGGAGTTTCTGGAAAAAAATTTTCAGCGATTTTCAGGAAACCACTTTACTTCAACTTGAATTGGGCTAAAAATCCATCCCTGAAAAAAAAAATTCTCTGAGTGGTGTGTAAATGCTGATCCTTACCCTACCTAGTGTGTCCACTGAGCATTTCCGCGAACTCTATCTGAAGTTCTCTGGGCATGGGATTTTGACATGTTCCCCAAACCAAACGGAATGAGTGGGGAATAATCAAGACAACGGATAGAAGCACTTGCATTAGAATGAGTTTCAAGCATGCTTGGGTATTCGTGTGATCTGAGTGACTCAGCTTTGGAATACAACTGTCCCCTGGAGCACCGTGACATCAAGGACCCCGGAGTTTATGAAAAAAAATTTTCAGCGATTTTCACGAAACCACTTTTCTTCAACTTGAATTGGGCTAAAAATCCATCCCTGAAAATTAAAATTCTCTGAGTGGTGTGTAAATGCTGATCCTTACCCTACCTGGGGTGTCGACTGAGTATTACCGCGAACTCTAGTGGAAGTTCTCTGGGCATGGGATTTTGACATATTACCCAAACTAAAAGGAATGAGTGGGAAACAGTCAATACAGCGGATAGATGCACTTGCATTTGAATGAGTTTCAAGCATGCTTGGGTACTCTTGTGATCTGAGTGACTCAGCTTTGGAATACAACTGTCGCGGGGAGCACCGCGACATCCAGGCACCCCGGAGTTTCTGAAAAAAAATTTTCAGCGATTTTCACGAAACCACTTCTCCTAAACTTGAATTGGGCTAAAAATCCATCCCTGAAAATAAAAATTCTCTGAGTGGTGTGTAAATGCTGATCCTTACCCTACCTGTTGTGTCCACTGAGCATTTCCGCGAACTCTAGTTGAAGTTCATTGGGCAAAGGTTTTGACATATTACCCAAACCAAAAGGAATGAGTGGGAAACAATCAAGACAACGGATAGAAGCACATGCATTTGAATGAGTTTCAAGCATGCTTGGGTACTCGAGTGATCTGAGTGACTCAGCTTTGGAATACAACTGTCGCTTGGAGTACCGCGACATCAAGGCACCCCGGAGTTTCTGAAAAAAAATTTTCAGCGATTTTCACGAAACCACTTTTCCTCAACTTGAATTGGGCTAAAAATCCATCCCTGAAAATATAAATTCTCTGAGTGGTGTGTAAATGCTGATCCTTACCCTACCTGGTGTGTCCACTGAGCATTTCCGCTAACTCTATCTGAAGTTTTCTGGGCATGGGATTTTGACATATTACCCAAACCAAATGGAATGATTGGGAAACAATCAAGACAACGGATAGAGGCAGTTGCATTTGAATGAGTTTCAAGCATGCTTGGGTATTCGTGTGATCTGAGTGGCTCAGCTTTGGAATACAACTGTCGCGTGGAGCATCGCGACATCCAGGCACCCCGGAGTTTCTGAAAAAAAATTTTCAGCGATTTTCACGAAACCACTTTTCTTAAACTTGAATTGGGCTAAAAATCCATCCCTGAAAATAAAAATTCGCTGAGTGGTGTGTAAATGCTGATCCTTACCCTACCTGGGGTGTCGACTGAGTATTACCGCGAACTCTAGTGGAAGTTCTCTGAGCATGGGATTTTGACATATTACCCAAACCGAAAGGAATGAGTGGAAAACAATCAAGACAATGGATAGAAGCACTTGCATTTCAATGAGTTTCTAGCATGCTTAGGTATTCGTGTGATCTGAGTGACTCAGCTTTGGAATACAACTGTCGCGTGGTGCACCGCGACATCAAGGCACCCCGGAGTTTCTGAAAAAAAATTTTCAGCGATTTTCACGAAACCACTTTTCTTCAAATTGAATTGAGCTAAAAATCCATCCCTGAAAATAAAAATTCTCTGAGTGGTGTTTAAATGCTGATCCTTACCCTACCTGGGGTGTCCACTGAGTATTACCGCGAAATGTAGTTGAAGTTCTCTGGGCATGGGATTTTGACATGTTACCCAAACCAAAAAGAACGAGTGGGTAACACTCAAGACAACGGATAGAAGCACTTGCATTTGAATGAGTTTCAAGCATGCTTGGGTACTCGTGTGATCTGAGTGGTTCAGCTTTGGAATACAACTGTCGCGTGGAGCACCGCGACATCCAGGCACCCCGGAGTTTCTGAAAAAAAATTTTCAGCGATTTTCACGAAACCACTTTTCTTCAACTTGAATTGGTATAAAAATCCATCCCTGAAAATAAAAATTCTCTGAGTGGTGTGTAAATGCTGATCCTTACCCTACCTGGTGTGTCCACTGAGCATTTCCGCGAACTCTAGTTGAAGTTCTCTGGGCATGGGATTTTGACATGTTACCCAAACCAAAAGGAATGAGTGGGAAACAATCAAGACAACAGATAGAAGCACTTGCATTTGACTGTGTTTCTAGCATGCTTGGGTACTCGTGTGATCTGAGTGACTCAGCTTTGGAATACAACTGTCGCGTGGTGCACCGCGACATCCAGGCACCCCGGAGTTTCTGAAAAAAAATTTTCAGCGATTTTCACGAAACCACTTTTCTTCAAATTGAATTGAGCTAAAAATCCATCCCTGAAAATAAAAATTCTCTGAGTGGTGTGTAAATGTTGATCCTTACCCTATCTGGTGTGTCCACTGAGCATTTCCGCGAACTCTTTCTGAAGTTCTCTGGGTATGGGATTTTGACATGTTCCCCAAACCAAAAGGAATGAGTGGGAAACAATCAAGACAATGGATGGAAGCACTTGCATTTGAATGAGTTTCAAGCATGCTTGGGTACTCGTGTGGTCTGAGTGACTCAGCTTTGGTATACAACTGTCGCGTGGTGTACTGCGACATCCAGGCACTCCAGAGTTTCTGAAAAAAAATTTTCAGCGACTTTCACAAAACCACTTTTCTTCAAATTGAATTGGGCTAAAAATCCAACCCTGAAAATAAAAATTCTCTGAGTTGAGTATAAATGCTGATCCTTACCCTACCTGGGGTGTTGACTGAGCATTTCCGCGAACTCTATCTGAAGTTCTCTGGGCATGGGATTTTGACATGTTCCCCAAACCAAACGGAATGATTGGGAAATAATCAAGACAACGGATAGAAGCACTTGCATTTGAATGAGTTTCAAACATGCTTGGGTACTCGTGTGATCTGAGTGACTCAGCTTTGGAATACAACTGTCGCTTGGAGTACCGCGATATCAAGGCACCCCGGAGTTTCTGAAAAAAAATTTTCAGCGATTTTCACGAAACCACTTTTCTTCAACTTGAATTGGGCTAAAAATCAATCCCTGAAAATTAAAATTCTCTGAGTGGTGTGTTAATGCTGATCCTACCCCTACCTGGGGTGTCCACTGAGCATTTCCGCGAACTCTAGTTGAAGTTCACTGGGCATAGGATTTTGACATATTACCCAAACCAAAAGGAATGAGTGGGAAACAATCAAGACAACGGATAGAAGCACTTGCAGTTGAATGAGTTTCAAGCATGCTTGGGTATTCGTGTGATCTGAGTGACTCAGCTTTGGAATACAACTGTCGCTTGTAGTACCGCGACATCCAGGCACCCCGGAGTTTCTGAAAAAAAATTTTCAGCGATTTTCACGAAACCACTTTTCTTCAACTTGAATTGGGATAAAAATCCATCCCTGAAAATAAAAATTCTCTGAGTGGTGTGTAAATGCTGATCCTTACCCTACCTGGGGTGTCCACTGAGTTTTACCGCGAATTCTAGTTGAAGTTCACTGGGCATAGGATTTTGACATGTTCCCCAAACCAAAAGGAATGAGTGGGAAACAATCAAGACAACGGATAGAAGCACTTGCATTTGAATGAGTTTCAAGCATGCTTTTGTACTCGTGTGATCTGAGTGAGTAAGCTTTGGAATACAACTGTCGCGTGGAGCACCGCGACATCCAGGCACCCCGGAGTTTCTGAAAAAAAATTTTCAATGATTTTTACGAAACCACTTTTTCTTCAACTTGATTTGGGATAAAAATCAATCCCTGAAAATAAAAATTCTCTGAGTAGTGTGTAAATGCTGGTCCTTACCTAACCTGGGGTGTCGACTGAGTATTACTGCAAACTCTAGTTGAAGTTCTCTGGGCATGGGATTTTGACATGTTCCCCAAACCAAAAGGAATGAGTGGGAAACAATCAAGACAACGGATGGAGGCAGTTGCATTTGAATGAGTTTCAAGCATGCTTGGGTATTCGTGTGATCTGAGTGACTCAGCTTTGGAATACAACTGTCGCGTGGAGCACCGCGACATTCAGGCACCCTGGAGTTTCTGAAAAAAAATTTTCAGCGATTTTCACGAAACCACTTTTCTTCAACTTGAATTGGGCTAAAAATCCATCCCTGAAAATAAAAATTCTCTGAGTGGTGTGTAAATGTTGATCCTTACCCTACCTGTTGTGTCCACTGAGCATTTCCGCGAACTCTATCTGAAGTTCTCTGGGAATGGGATTTTGACATAATTCCCCAAACCAAAAGGAATGAGTAGGTAACAATCAAGACAACGGATAGAAGCACTTGCATTTGAATGAGTTTCAAGAATGCTTTTGTACTCGTGTGATCTGAGTGAGTAAGCTTTGGAATACAAATGTCGCGTGGAGCACCGCGACATCCAGGCACCCCGGAGTTTTTAAAAAAAAAATTTCAGTGATTTTTACGAAACCACTTTTTCTTCAACTTGAATTGGGATAAAAATCAATCCCTGAAAATAAAAATTTTCTGAGTAGTGTGTAAATGCTGGTCCTTACATAACCTGGGATGTCGACTGAGTATTACTGCAAACTCTAGTTGAAGTTCTCTGAGCATGGGATTTTGACATATTACCCAAACCAAAAGGAATGAGTGGGAAACAATCAAGACAACGGATAGAAGCACTTGCATTTGAATGAGTTTCAAGCATGCTTGGGTACTCGTGTGATCTGAGTGACTCAGCTTTGGAATACAACTGTCGCTTGGAGTACCGCGACATCAAGGCACCCCGGAGTTTCTGAAAAAAAATTTTCAGCGATTTTCACGAAACCACTTCTCCTCAACTTGAATTGGGCTAAAAATCCATCCCTGAAAATAAAAATTCTCTGAGTGGTGTGTAAATGCTTATCTTTACCCTACCTGGGGTGTCGACTGAGTATTACACCGAATTCTAGTTGATGTTCTCTGGGCATGGGATTTTGACATATTACTCAAACTAAAAGGAATGAGTGGGAAATAATCAAGACAATGGATAGAAGCACTTGCGTTTGAATGAGTTTCAAGTATGCTTGGGTATTCGTGTGATCTGAGTGACTCAGCTTTGGAATACAACTGTCGTGTGGTGCACCGCGATATCCAGGCAGCCCGGAGTTTCTGAAAAAAAATTTTCAGCGATTTTCAGGAAACCACTTTTCTTCAACTTGAATTGGGCTAAAAATCCATCCCTGAAAATAAAAATTTTCTGAGTGGTGTGTAAATGCTGATCCTTACCCTACCTGGGGTGTCCACTGAGCATTTCAGCGAACTCTAGTTGAAGTTCACTGGGCATAGGATTTTGACATGTTCCCCAAACCAAAAGGAATGAGTGGGAAACAATCAAGACAACGGATGGAGGCAGTTGCATTTGAATGAGTTTCAAGCATACTTGTGTATTCGTGTGATCTGAGTGACTCAGCTTTGGAATACAACTGTCGCGTGCTGCACCGCGACATCCAGCCACCCCGGAGTTTCTGAAAAAAAATTTTCAGCGATTTTCACGAAACCACTTTTCTTCAACTTGAATTGGGCTAAAAATCCATCCCTGAAAATAAAAATTCTCTGAGTAATTTGTAAATGCTGGTCCTTACCCTACCTGGAGGTGTCGACTGAGTATTACTGCGAACTCTAGTTGAAGTTCTCTGGGCATGGGATTTTGACATGTTCCCCAAACCAAAAGGAATGAGTGGGAAACAATCAAGACAACGGATGGAGGCACTTGCATTTGAATGAGTTTCAAGCATGCTTGGGTACTCGTGTGATCTGAGTGAATCAGGTTTGGAATACAACTGTCGCTTGGAGTACCACGACATCAAGGCACCCCGGAGTTTCTGAAAAAAAATTTTCTGCGATTTTCACGAAACCACTTTTCTTCAACTTGAATTGGGCTAAAAATCCATCCCTGAAAATAAAAAATTTTTGAGTGGTGTGTAAATACTGATGCTTACCCTACCTGGGGTGTCCACTGAGTATTACCGCGAACTCTAGTTGAAGGTCTCTGGGCATGGGATTTTGACAAGTTCCCCAAACCAAATGGAATGAGTGGGAAATAATCAAGACAACGAATAGAGGCAGTTGCATTTGAATGAGTTTCAAGCATGCTTGTGTATTCGTGTGATCTGAGTGACTCAGCTTTGGAATACAACTGTCGCGTGCTGCACCGCGACATCAAGGCACCCCGGAGTTTCTGAAAAAAAATTTTCAGCGATTTTCACAAAACCACTTTTCTTCAACTTGAATTGGGCTAAAAATCCATCCCTGAAAATAAACATTCTCTGAGTGGTGTGTAAATGCTGATCCTTACCCTACCTGGTGTGTCCACTGAGCATTGCCGCGCACTCTAGTTGAAGTTCTCTGGGCATGGGATTTTGACATATTACCCAAACCAAACGGAATGAGTGGGGAATAATCAAGACAACGGATAGAAGCACTTGCATTAGAATGAGTTTCAAGCATGCTTGGGTATTCGTGTGATCTGAGTGACTCAGCTTTGGAATACAACTGTCCCGTGGAGCACCGCGACATCCAGGCACCCCGGAGTTTATGAAAAAAAATTTTCAGCGATTTTCACGAAACCACTTTTCTTCAACTTGAATTGGGCTAAAACTCCATCCCTGAAAATAAAAATTCTCTGAGTGGTGTGTAAATGCTGATCCTTACCCTACCTGGTGTGTCCACTGAGCATTTCCGCGAACTCTAGTTGAAGTTCATTGGGCAAAGGTTTTGACATATTACCCGAACCAAAAGGAATGAGTGGGAAACAATCAAGACAACGGATAGAAGCACATGCATTTGAATGAGTTTCAAGCATGCTTGGGTACTCGAGTGATCTGAGTGACTCAGCTTTGGAATACAACTGTCGCTTGGAGTACCGCGACATCAAGGCACCCCGGAGTTTCTGAAAAAAAATTTTCAGCGATTTTCACGAAACCACTTTTCCTCAACTTGAATTGGGCTAAAAATCCATCCCTGAAAATATAAATTCTCTGAGAGGTGTGTAAATGCTGATCCTTACCCTACCTGGTGTGTCCACTGAGCATTTCCGCTAACTCTATCTGAAGTTCTCTGGGCATGGGATTTTGACATATTACCCAAACCAAATGGAATGATTGGGAAACAATCAAGACAACGGATAGAGGCAGTTGCATTTGAATGAGTTTCAAGCATGCTTGGGTACTCGTGTGGTCTGAGTGACTCAGCTTTGGAATAGAACTGTCGCGTGGTGCACCGCGACATCCAGGCACTCCGGAGTTTCTGAAAAAAAATTTTCAGCGATTTTAACGAAACCACTTTTCTTCAACTTGAATTGGGCTAAAAATCCATCCCTGAAAATAAAAATTCTCTGAGTGGTGTGTAAATGCTGATCCTTACCCTACCTGGTGTGTCCACTGAGCATTTCCGCTAACTCTATCTGAAGTTTTCTGGGCATGGGATTTTGACATATTACCCAAACCAAATGGAATGATTGGGAAACAATTAAGACAACGGATAGAGGCAGTTGCATTTGAATGAGTTTCAAGCATGCTTGGGTATTCGAGTGATCTGAGTGACTCAGCTTTGGAATACAACTGTCGCGTGGAGCACCGCGACATCCAGGCACCCCGGAGTTTCTGAAAAAAAATTTTCAGCGATTTTCACGAAACCACTTTTCTTAAACTTGAAATGGGCTAAAAATCCATCCTTGAAAATAAAAATTCGCTGAGTGGTGTGTAAATGCTGATCCTTACCCTACCTGGGGTGTCGACTGAGTATTACCGCGAACTCTAGTGGAAGTTCTCTGGGCATGGGATTTTGACATATTACCCAAACCGAAAGGAATGAGTGGAAAACAATCAAGACAATGGATAGAAGCACTTGCATTTCAATGAGTTTCTAGCATGCTTAGGTATTCGTGTGATCTGAGTGACTCAGTTTTGGAATACAACTGTCGCGTGGTGCACCGCGATATCCAGGCAGCCCGGAGTTTCTGAAAAAAAATTTTCAGCGATTTTCACGAAACCACTTCTCCTAAACTTGAATTGGGCTAAAAATCCATCCCTGAAAATAAAAATTCTCTGAGTGGTGTGTAAATGCTGATCCTTACCCTACCTGTTGTGTCCACTGAGCATTTCCGCGAACTCTAGTTGAAGTTCATTGGGCAAAGGTTTTGACATATTACCCAAACCAAAAGGAATGAGTGGGAAACAATCAAGACAACGGATAGAAGCACATGCATTTGAATGAGTTTCAAGCATGCTTGGGTACTCGAGTGATCTGAGTGACTCAGCTTTGGAATACAACTGTCGCTTGGAGTACCGCGACATCAAGGCACCCCGGAGTTTCTGAAAAAAAATTTTCAGCGATTTTCACGAAACCACTTTTCCTCAACTTGAATTGGGCTAAAAATCCATCCCTGAAAATATAAATTCTCTGAGTGGTGTGTAAATGCTGATCCTTACCCTACCTGGTGTGTCCACTGAGTATTTCCGCTAACTCTATCTGAAGTTCTCTGGGAATGGGATTTTGACATATTACCCAAACCAAATGGAATGATTGGGAAACAATCAAGACAACGGATAGAGGCAGTTGCATTTGAATGAGTTTCAAGCATGCTTGGGTACTCGTGTGGTCTGAGTGACTCAGCTTTGGAATAGAACTGTCGCGTGGTGCACCGCGACATCCAGGCACTCCGGAGTTTCTGAAAAAAAATTTTAAGCGATTTTAACGAAACCACTTTTCTTCAACTTGAATTGGGCTAAAAATCCATCCCTGAAAATAAAAATTCGCTGAGTGGTGTGTAAATGCTGATCCTTACCCTACCTGGGGTGTCGACTGAGTATTACCGCGAACTCTAGTGGAAGTTCTCTGGGCATGGGATTTTGACATATTACCCAAACCGAAAGGAATGAGTGGAAAACAATCAAGACAATGGATAGAAGCACTTGCATTTCAATGAGTTTCTAGCATGCTTAGGTATTCGTGTGATCTGAGTGACTCAGTTTTGGAATACAACTGTCGCGTGGTGCACCGCGATATCCAGGCAGCTCGGAGTTTCTGGAAAAAAATTTTCAGCGATTTTCAGGAAACCACTTTACTTCAACTTGAATTGGGCTAAAAATCCATCCCTGAAAAAAAAAATTCTCTGAGTGGTGTGTAAATGCTGATCCTTACCCTACCTAGTGTGTCCACTGAGCATTTCCGCGAACTCTATCTGAAGTTCTCTGGGCATGGGATTTTGACATGTTCCCCAAACCAAACGGAATGAGTGGGGAATAATCAAGACAACGGATAGAAGCACTTGCATTAGAATGAGTTTCAAGCATGCTTGGGTATTCGTGTGATCTGAGTGACTCAGCTTTGGAATACAACTGTCCCCTGGAGCACCGTGACATCAAGGACCCCGGAGTTTATGAAAAAAAATTTTCAGCGATTTTCACGAAACCACTTTTCTTCAACTTGAATTGGGCTAAAAATCCATCCCTGAAAATTAAAATTCTCTGAGTGGTGTGTAAATGCTGATCCTTACCCTACCTGGGGTGTCGACTGAGTATTACCGCGAACTCTAGTGGAAGTTCTCTGGGCATGGGATTTTGACATATTACCCAAACTAAAAGGAATGAGTGGGAAACAGTCAATACAGCGGATAGATGCACTTGCATTTGAATGAGTTTCAAGCATGCTTGGGTACTCTTGTGATCTGAGTGACTCAGCTTTGGAATACAACTGTCGCGGGGAGCACCGCGACATCCAGGCACCCCGGAGTTTCTGAAAAAAAATTTTCAGCGATTTTCACGAAACCACTTCTCCTAAACTTGAATTGGGCTAAAAATCCATCCCTGAAAATAAAAATTCTCTGAGTGGTGTGTAAATGCTGATCCTTACCCTACCTGTTGTGTCCACTGAGCATTTCCGCGAACTCTAGTTGAAGTTCATTGGGCAAAGGTTTTGACATATTACCCAAACCAAAAGGAATGAGTGGGAAACAATCAAGACAACGGATAGAAGCACATGCATTTGAATGAGTTTCAAGCATGCTTGGGTACTCGAGTGATCTGAGTGACTCAGCTTTGGAATACAACTGTCGCTTGGAGTACCGCGACATCAAGGCACCCCGGAGTTTCTGAAAAAAAATTTTCAGCGATTTTCACGAAACCACTTTTCCTCAACTTGAATTGGGCTAAAAATCCATCCCTGAAAATATAAATTCTCTGAGTGGTGTGTAAATGCTGATCCTTACCCTACCTGGTGTGTCCACTGAGCATTTCCGCTAACTCTATCTCAAGTTCTCTGGGAATGGGATTTTGACATATTACCCAAACCAAATGGAATGATTGGGAAACAATCAAGACAACGGATAGAGGCAGTTGCATTTGAATGAGTTTCAAGCATGCTTGGGTACTCGTGTGGTCTGAGTGACTCAGCTTTGGAATAGAACTGTCGCGTGGTGCACCGCGACATCCAGGCACTCCGGAGTTTCTGAAAAAAAATTTTAAGCGATTTTAACGAAACCACTTTTCTTCAACTTGAATTGGGCTAAAAATCCATCCCTGAAAATAAAAATTCTCTGAGTGGTGTGTAAATGCTGATCCTAACCCTACCTGGTGTGTCCACTGAGCATTTCCGCTAACTCTATCTGAAGTTTTCTGGGCATGGGATTTTGACATATTACCCAAACCAAATGGAATGATTGGGAAACAATCAAGACAACGGATAGAGGCAGTTGCATTTGAATGAGTTTCAAGCATGCTTGGGTATTCGTGTGATCTGAGTGGCTCAGCTTTGGAATACAACTGTCGCGTGGAGCATCACGACATCCAGGCACCCCGGAGTTTCTGAAAAAAAATTTTCAGCGATTTTCACGAAACCACTTTTCTTAAACTTGAATTGGGCTAAAAATCCATCCCTGAAAATAAAAATTCGCTGAGTGGTGTGTAAATGCTGATCCTTACCCTACCTGGGGTGTCGACTGAGTATTACCGCGAACTCTAGTGGAAGTTCTCTGGGCATGGGATTTTGACATATTACCCAAACCGAAAGGAATGAGTGGAAAACAATCAAGACAATGGATAGAAGCACTTGCATTTCAATGAGTTTCTAGCATGCTTAGGTATTCGTGTGATCTGAGTGACTCAGCTTTGGAATACAACTGTCGCGTGGTGCACCGCGACATCAAGGCACCCCGGAGTTTCTGAAAAAAAATTTTCAGCGATTTTCACGAAACCACTTTTCTTCAACTTGAATTGGGCTAAAAATCCATCCCTGAAAATAAAAATTCTCTGAGTGGTGTGTAAATGCTGATCCTTACCCTACCTGGGGTGTCCACTGAGTATTACCGCGAAATGTAGTTGAAGTTCTCTGGGCATGGGATTTTGACATGTTACCCAAACCAAAAAGAACGAGTGGGTAACACTCAAGACAACGGATAGAAGCACTTGCATTTGACTGTGTTTCTAGCATGCTTGGGTACTCGTGTGATCTGAGTGACTCAGCTTTGGAATACAACTGTCGCGTGGTGCACCTCGACATCCAGGCACCCCGGAGTTTCTGAAAAAAAATTTTCAGCGATTTTCACGAAACCACTTTTCTTCAAATTGAATTGAGCTAAAAATCCATCCCTGAAAATAAAAATTCTCTGAGTGGTGTGTAAATGTTGATCCTTACCCTATCTGGTGTGTCCACTGAGCATTTCCGCGAACTCTTTCTGAAGTTCTTTGGGTATGGGATTTTGACATGTTCCCCAAACCAAAAGGAATGAGTGGGAAACAATCAAGACAACGGATAGAAGCACTTGCATTTGAATGAGTTTCAAGCATGCTTTTGTACTCGTGTGATCTGAGTGAGTAAGCTTTGGAATACAACTGTCGCGTGTAGCACCGCGACATCCAGGCACCCCGGAGTTTCTGAAAAAAAATTTTCAATGATTTTTACGAAACCACTTTTTCTTCAACTTGAATTGGGATAAAAATCAATCCCTAAAAATAAAAATTCTCTGAGTAGTGTGTAAATGCTGGTCTTTACCTTACCTGGGGTGTCGACAGAGTATTACTGCAAACTCTAGTTGAAGTTCTCTGGGCATGGGATTTTGACATATTACCCAAACCAAAAGGAATGAGTGGGAAACAATCAAGACAATGGATGGAAGCACTTGCATTTGAATGAGTTTCAAGCATGCTTGGGTACTCGTGTGGTCTGAGTGACTCAGCTTTGGTATACAACTGTCGCGTGGTGTACTGCGACATCCAGGCACTCCAGAGTTTCTGGAAAAAAATTTTCAGCGACTTTCACAAAACCACTTTTCTTCAAATTGAATTGGGCTAAAAATCCAACCCTGAAAATAAAAATTCTCTGAGTTGAGTATAAATGCTGATCCTTACCCTACCTGGGGTGTTGACTGAGCATTTCCGCGAACTCTATCTGAAGTTCTCTGGGCATGGGATTTTGACATGTTCCCCAAACCAAACAGAATGATTGGGAAATAATCAAGACAACGGATAGAAGCACTTGCATTTGAATGAGTTTCAAGCATGCTTGGGTACTCGTGTGATCTGAGTGACTCAGCTTTGGAATACAACTGTCGCTTGGAGTACCACGACATCCAGGCACCCCGGAGTTTTTGAAAAAAATTTTCAGCGATTTTCACGAAACCACTTTTCTTCAACTTGAATTGGGCTAAAAATCCATCCCTGAAAATAAAAATTCTCTGAGTGGTGTGTAAATGCTGATGCTTACCCTACCTGGGGTGTCCACTGAGTATTACCGCAAATCTAGTTGAAGTTCACTGGGCATAGGATTTTGACATATTACCCAAACCAAAAGGAATGAGTGGGTAACAATCAAGACAACGGATGGAAGCACTTGCATTTGAATGAGTTTCAAGCATGCTTGGGTACTCGTGTGATCTGAGTGACTCAGCTTTGGAATACAACTGTCGCGTGGTGCACCGCGAGATTGGCACCCCGGCGTTTCTGAAAAAATATTTTCAGCGATTTTCACGTAACCACTTTTCTTCAACTTGAATTGGGCTAAAAATCCATCCCTGAAAATAAAAATTCTCTGAGTGGTGTGTAAATGCTGATCCTTACCCTACCTGGGGTGTCCACTGAGCATTTCCGTTACTCTATCTGAAGTTCTTTGGGCATGGGATTTTGACATATTACCCAAACCAAATGGAATGATTGGGAAACAATCAAGACAACGGATGGAGGCAGTTGCATTTGAATGAGTTTCAAGCATGCTTGGGTATTCGTGTGATCTGAGTGACTCAACTTTGGAATACAACTGTCGCGTGGAGCACCGCGACATCCAGGCACCCTGGAGTTTCTGAAAAAAAATTTTCAGCGATTTTCACGAAACCACTTTTCTTCAACTTGAATTGGGCTAAAAATCCATCCCTGAAAATAAAAATTCTCTGAGTGGTGTGTAAATGCTGATCTTTACCCTACCTGGGGTGTCCACTGAGTATTACCGCGAACTGTAGTTGAAGTTCTCTGGGCATGGGATTTTGACATGTTACCCAAACCAAAAGGAATAAGTGGGAAACACTCAAGAGAACGGATAGATGCACTTCCATTTGAATGAGTTTCAAGCATGCTTGGGGAGTAGTGTGATCTGAGTGACTCAGCTTTGGAATACAATTGTCGCGTGGAGCAAAGCGACATCCAGGCACCCCGGAGTTTCTGAAAAAAAAATTTCAGCGATTTTCACGAAACCACTTTTCTTCAACTTGAATTGAGCTAAATATCCATCCCTGAAAATAAAAATTCTCTGAGTGGTATGTAAATGCTGATCCTTACCCTACCTGGAGTGTCCACTGAGTATTACCGCGAACTCTAGTTGAAGTTCTCTGGGCATGGGATTTTGACATATTATCCAAACTAAAAGGAATGAGTGGGAAACAATCAAGACAATGGATAGAAGCACTTGCGTTTGAATGAGTTTCAAGCATGCTTGGGTATTCGTGTGATCTGAGTGACTCAGCTTTGGAATACAACTGTCCTGTGGAGCACAGCGACATCCAGGCACCCCGGTGTTTCTGAAAAAAAATTTTCAGTGATTTTCACGAAACCACTTTTCTTCAACTTGAATTGGGCTAAAAATCCATCCATAAAAATAAAAATTCTCTGAGTGGTGTGTAAATGCTGATCCTTACCCTACCTGGAGTGTCCACTGAGTATTACCGCGAACTGTAGTTGAAGTTCTCTGGGCACAGGATTTTGACATGTTCCCCAAACCAAAAGGAATGAGTGGGAAACAATCAAGACAATGGATAGAAACACTTGCATTTGAATGACTTTCAAGCATGCTTGGGTACTCGTGTGATCTGAGTGACTCAGCTTTGGAATACAACTGTCGCGTGGAGCACCGCAAAATCCAGGCCCCCCGGAGTTTCTGAAAAAAAATTTTCAGCGATTTTCACGAAACCACTTTTTTTCAACTTGAATTGGGCTAAAAATCCATCCCTGAAAATAAAAATTCCCTGAGTGGTGTGTAAATGCTGATCTTTACCCTATCTGGGGTGTCGACTGAGTATTACCGCGAACTCTAGTTGAACTTCTCTGGGCATGGGATTTTGACATATTACCCAAACCATAAGGAATGAGTGGGAAAAAATCAAGACAACGGATAGAAGCACTTGCATTTGAATGAGTTTCAAGCATGCCTGGGTATTCGTGTGATCTGAGTGACTCAGCTTGGGAATACAACTGTCGCGTGGTGCACCGCGATATCCAGGCACCCCGGAGTTTCTGAAAAAAAATTTTCAGCGATTTTCACGAAACCACTTTTCTTCAACTTGAATTGGGCTAAAAATCCATCCCTGAAAATAAAAATTCTCTGAGTGGTGTGTAAATGCTGATCCTTACCCTACCTGGTGTGTCCACTGAGCATTTCCGCTAACTCTATCTGAAGTTCTCTAGGCATGGGATTTTGACATATTACCCAAACCAAATGGAATGATTGGGAAACAATCAAGACAACGGATAGAGGCAGTTGCATTTGAATGAGTTTCAAGCATGCTTGGGTACTCGTGTGGTCTGAGTGACTCAGCTTTGGAATACAACTGTTGCGTGGTGCACCGCGACATCCAGGCACCCCAGAGATTCTGAAAAAAAATTTTCAGCGATTTTCACAAAACCACTTTTCTTCAACTTGAATTGGGCTAAAAATCCATCCCTGAAAATAAAAAATTTTTGAGTGGTGTGTAAATACTGATGCTTACCCTACCTGGGGTGTCCACTGAGTATTACCGCGAACTCTAGTTGAAGGTCTCTGGGCATGGGATTTTGACATGTTCCCCAAACCAAATGGAATGAGTGGGAAATAATCAAGACAACGGATAGAGGCAGTTGCATTTGAATGAGTTTCAAGCATGCTTGTGTATTCGTGTGATCTGAGTGACTCAGCTTTGGAATACAACTGTCGCGTGCTGCACCGCGACATCCAGGCACCCCGGAGTTTCTGAAAAAACATTTTCAGCGATTTTCACAAAACCACTTTTCTTCAACTTGAATTGGGCTAAAAATCCATCCCTGAAAATAAAAATTCTCTGAGTGGTGTGTAAATGCTGATCCTTACCCTACCTGGGGTGTCCACTGAGCATTTCCGCGAACTCTAGTTGAAGTTCACTGGGCATAGGATTTTGACATATTACCCAAACCAAAAGGAATGAGTGGGTAACAATCAAGACAACGGATGGAAGCACTTGCATATGAATGAGTTTCAAGCATGCTTGGGTACTCGTGTGATCTGAGTGACTCAGGTTTGGAATACAACTGTCGCTTGGAGTACCACGACATCAAGGCACCCCGGAGTTTCTGAAAAAAAATTTTCAGCGATTTTCACTAAACCACTTTTCTTCAACTTGAATTGGGCTAAAAATCCATCCCTGAAAATAAAAATTTTCTGAGTGGTGTGTAAATGCTGATGCTTACCCTACCTGGGGTGTCCACTGAGTATTACCGCGAACTGTAGTTGAAGTTCTCTGTGTATGGGATTTTGACATGTTACCCAAACCAAAAGGAATAAGTGGGAAACACTGAAGAGAACGGATAGATGCACTTGCATTTGAATGAGTTTCAAGCATGCTTCGGTACTCGTGTGATCTGAGTGACTCAGGTTTGGAATACAACTATCGCTTGGAGTACCACGACATCAAGGCACCCCGGAGTTTCTGAAAAAAAATTTTCAGCGATTTTCACGAAACCACTTCTCCAAAACTTGAATTGGGCTAAAAATCCATCCCTGAAAATAAAAATTTTCTGAGTGGTGTGTAAATGCTGATGCTTACCCTACCTGGGGTGTCCACTGAGCATTTCCGCGAACTCTAGTTGAAGTTCACTGGGCATAGGATTTTGACATATTACCCAAACCAAAAGGAATGAGTAGGTAACAATCAAGACAACGGATAGAGGCAGTTGCATTTGAATGAGTTTCAAGCATGCTTGGGTACTCGTGTGATCTGAGTGACTCAGGTTTGGAATACAACTGTCGCTTGGAGTACCACGACATCCAGGCACCCCGGAGTTTTTGAAAAAAATTTTCAGCGATTTTCACGAAACCACTTTTCTTCAACTTGAATTGGGCTAAAAATCCATCCCTGAAAATAAAAATTCTCTGAGTGGTGTGTAAATGCTGATGCTTACCCTACCTGGGGTGTCCACTGAGTATTACCGCAAATCTAGTTGAAGGTCTCTGGGCATGGGATTTTGACATGTTCCCCAAACCAAATGGAATGAGTGGGAAATAATCAAGACAACGGATGGAGGCAGTTGCATTTGAATGAATTTCAAGCATGCTTGGGTATTCGTGTGATCTGAGTGACTCAGCTTTGGAATACAACTGTCGCGTGGAGCACCACGACATCCAGGCACCCTGGAGTTTCTGAAAAAAAATTTTCAGCGATTTTCACGAAACCACTTTTCTTCAACTTGAATTGGGCTAAAAATCCATCCCTGAAAATAAAAATTTTCTGAGTGGTGTGTAAATGCTGATGCTTACCCTACCTGGGGTGTCCACTGAGTATTAACGCAAACTCTAGTTGAAGGTCTCTGGGCATGGGATTTTGACATGTTCCCCAAACCAAATGGAGTGAGTGGGAAATAATCAAGACAACGGATAGAGGCAGTTGCATTTGAATGAGTTTCAAGCATGCTTGTGTATTCGTGTGATCTGAGTGACTCAGCTTTGGAATAAAACTGTCGCGTGGAGCACCGCGACATCCAGGCACCCTGGAGTTTCTAAAAAAAAATTTTCAGCGATTTTCACGAAACCACTTCTCTTCAACTTGAATTGGGCTAAAAATCCATCCCTGAAAATAAAAATTCTCTGAGTGGTGTGTAAATGCTGATCCTTACCCTACCTGGGGTGTCCACTGTCTATTACCGCGAACTGTAGTTGAAGTTCTCTGGGTATGGGATTTTGACATGTTACCCAAACCAAAAGGAATAAGTGGGAAACACTGAAGAGAACGGATAGATGCACCTGCATTTGAATGAGTTTCAAGCATGCTTCGGTACTCGTGTGATCTGAGTGACTCAGGTTTGGAATACAACTGTCGCTTGGAGTACCACGACATCAAGGCACCCCGGAGTTTCTGAAAAAAAAATTTCAGCGATTTTCACGAAACCACTTCTCCTCAACTTGAATTGGGCTAAAAATCCATCCCTGAAAATAAAAATTCTCTGAGTGGTGTGTAAATGCTGATCCTTACCCTACCTGGGGTGTCCACTGAGCATTTCCGCGAACTCCAGTTGAAGTTCACTGGGCATAGGATTTTGACATATTACCCAAACCAAAAGGAATGAGTGGGTAACAATCAAGACAACGGATGGAAGCACTTGCATTTGAATTAGTTTCAAGCATGCTTGTGTATTCGTGTGATCTGAGAGACTCAGCTTTGGAATACAACTGTCGCGTGCTGCACCGCGACATCCAGGCACCCCGGAGTTTCTGAAAAAAAATTTTCAGCAATTTTCACGAAACCACTTTTCTTCAACTTGAATTGGGCTAAAAATCCATCCCTGAAAATAAAAATTCTCTGAGAGGTGTGTAAATGCTGATGCTTACCCTACCTGGGGTGTCCACTGAGCATTTCCGCGAACTCTATCTGAAGTTCTCTGGGAATGGGATTTTGACATAATTCCCCAAACCAAAAGGAATGAGTGGGAAACAATCAAGACAACGGATAGAAGCACTTGCATTTGAATGAGTTTCAAGCATGCTTTTGTACTCGTGTGATCTGAGTGAGTAAGCTTTGGAATACAACTGTCGCGTGGAGCACCGCGACATCCAGGCACCCCGGAGTTTTTAAAAAAAAAATTTCAGTGATTTTTACGAAACCACTTTTTCTTCAACTTGAATTGGGATAAAAATCAATCCCTGAAAATAAAAATTTTCTGAGTAGTGTGTAAATGCTGGTCCTTACATAACCTGGGATGTCGACTGAGTATTACTGCAAACTCTAGTTGAAGTTCTCTGGGCATGGGATTTTGACATATTACCCAAACCAAAAGGAATGAGTGGGAAACAATCAAGACAACGGATAGAAGCACTTGCATTTGAATGAGTTTCAAGCATGCTTGGGTACTCGTGTGATCTGAGTGACTCAGCTTTGGAATACAACTGTCGCTTGGAGTACCGCGACATCAAGGCACCCCGGAGTTTCTGAAAAAAAATTTTCAGCGATTTTCACGAAACCACTTCTCCTCAACTTGAATTGGGCTAAAAATCCATCCCTGAAAATAAAAATTCTCTGAGTGGTGTGTAAATGCTGATCCTTACCCTACCTGGGGTGTCCACTGAGTATTACAGCGAATTCTAGTTGATGTTCTCTGGGCATGGGATTTTGACATATTACTCAAACTAAAAGGAATGAGTGGGAAATAATCAAGACAATGGATAGAAGCACTTGCGTTTGAATGAGTTTCAAGTATGCTTGGGTATTCGTGTGATCTGAGTGACTCAGCTTTGGAATACAACTGTCGTGTGGTGCACCGCGATATCCAGGCAGCCCGGAGTTTCTGAAAAAAAATTTTCAGCGATTTTCAGGAAACCACTTTTCTTCAACTTGAATTGGGCTAAAAATCCATCCCTGAAAATAAAAATTCTATGAGTGGTGTGTAAATGTTGATCCTTACCCTACCTGTTGTGTCCACTGAGCATTTCCGCGAACTCTATCTGAAGTTCTCTGGCTATGGGATTTTGACATAATTCCCCAAACCAAATGGAATGAGTGGGTAACAATCAAGACAACGGATGGAAGCACTTGCATTTGAATGAGTTTCAAGCATGCTTGGGTACTCGTGTGATCTGAGTGAGTCAGGTTTGGAATACAACTGTCGCTTGGAGTACCACGACATCAAGGCACCCCGGAGTTTCTGAAAAAAAAATTTCAGCGATTTTCACGAAACCACTTCAACTCAACTTGAATTGGGCTAAAAATCCATCCCTGAAAATAAAAATTTTCTGAGTGGTGTGTAAATGCTGATGCTTACCCTACCTGGGGTGTCCACTGAGCATTTCCGCGAACTCTAGTTGAAGTTCACTGGGCATAGGATTTTGACATATTACCCAAACCAAAAGGAATGAGTGGGTAACAATCAAGACAACGGATGGAAGCACTTGCATTTGAATGAGTTTCAAGCATGCTTGGGTACTCGTGTGATCTGAGTGACTCAGGTTTGGAATACAACTGTCGGTTGGAGTACCACGACATCAAGGCACCCCGGAGTTTCTGAAAAAAATTTTCAGCGATTTTCACGAAACCACTTTTCTACAACTTGAATTGGGCTAAAAATCCATCCCTGAAAATAAAAATTTTCTGAGTGGTGTGTAAATGCTGATGCTTACCCTACCTGGGGTGTCCACTGAGTATTACCGCAACTCTAGTTGAAGTTCTCTGGGCATGGGATTTTGACATTTTCCCCAAACCAAATGGAATGAGTGGGAAATAATCAAGACAACGGATAGAGGCAGTTGCATTTGAATGAGTTTCAAGCATGCTTGGGAACTCGAGTATCTGAGTGACTCAGCTTTGGAATACAACTGTCGCTTGGAGTACCGCGACATCAAGGCACCCCGGAGTTTCTGAAAAAAAATTTTCAGCGATTTTCACGAAACCACTTCTCCTCAACTTGAATTCGGCTAAAAATCCATCCCTGAAAATAAAAATTCTCTGAGTGGTGTGTAAATGCTGATCCTTACCCTACCTGGGGTGTCCACTGAGTATTACCGCGAATTCTAGTTGATGTTCTCTGGGCATGGGATTTTGACATATTACTCAAACTAAAAGGAATGAGTGGGAAATAATCAAGACAATGGATAGAAGCACTTGCGTTTGAATGAGTTTCAAGTATGCTTGGGTATTCGTGTGATCTGAGTGACTCAGCTTTGGAATACAACTGTCGCGTGGAGCACCGCGACATCCAGGCACCCTGGAGTTTCTGAAAAAAAATTTTCAGCGATTTTCACGAAACCACTTTTCTTCAACTTGAATTGGGATAAAAATCCATCCCTGAAAATAAAAATTCTCTGAGAGGTGTGTAAATGCTGATGCTTACCCTACCTGGGGTGTCCACTGAGTATTACCGCAACTCTAGTTGAAGTTCTCTGGGCATGGGATTTTGACATGTTCCCCAAACCAAATGGAATGAGTGGGAAATAATCAAGACAACGGATAGAGGCAGTTGCATTTGAATGAGTTTCAAGCATGCTTGGGTACTCGAGTGATCTGAGTGACTCAGCTTTGGAATACAACTGTCGCGTGGAGAACCGCGACATACAGGCACCCCGGAGTTTCTGAAAAAAAATTTTCAGCGATTTTCACGAAACCACTTTTCCTCAACTTGAATTGGGCTAAAAATCCATCCCTGAAAATATAAATTCTCTGAGTGGTGTGTAAATGCTGATCCTTACCCTACCTGGTGTGTCCACTGAGCATTTCCGCGAACGCTATCTGAAGTTCTCTGGGCATGGGATTTTGACATGTTCCCCAAACCAAACGGAATGAGTGGGAAATAATCAAGACAACGGATAGAAGCACTTGCATTTGAATGAGTTTCAAGCAATCTTATGTACTCGTGTGATCTGAGTGACTCAGCTTTGGAATACAACTGTCGCGTGGAGCAACGCGACATCCAGGCACCCCGGATTTTATGAAAAAAAATTTTCAGCGATTTTCACGAAACCACTTTTCTTCAACTTGAATTGGGCTAAAAATCCATCCCTGAAAATAAATATTCGCTGAGTGGTGTGTAAATGCTGATCCTTACCCTACCTGGGGTGTCGACTGAGTATTACCGCGAACTCTAGTGGAAGTTCTCTGGGCATGGGATTTTGACATATTACCCAAACCGAAAGGAATGAGTGGAAAACAATCAAGACAATGGATAGAAGCACTTGCATTTCATTTCAAAGCATGCTTGGGTATTCGTGTGATCTGAGTGACTCAGCTTTGGAATACAACTGTCGCGTGGAGCACCGCGACATCCAGGCACCCCGGAGTTTCTGAAAAAAAATTTTCAGCGATTTTCACGAAACCACTTTTCTTCAACTTGAATTGGGCTAAAAATCCATCCCTGAAAATATAAATTCTCTGAGTGGTGTGTAAATGCTGATTCTTACCCTAAATGGTGTGTCCACTGAGCATTGCCGCGCAAACTAGTTGAAGTTCTCTGGGCATGGGATTTTGATATGTTCCCCAAACCAAACGGAAGGAGTGGGAAATAATCAAGACAACGGATAGAAGCACTTGCATTTGAATGGCTTTCAAGCATGCTTGGGTACTCGTGTGATCTGAGTGACTAAGCTTTGGAATACAACTGTCGTGTGGAGAACCGCGACATCCAGGCACCCCGGAGTTTCTGAAAAAAATTTTTCAGTGATTTTCACGAAACCACTTTTCTTCAACTTGAATTGGGCTAAAAATCCATCCCTGAAAATAAAAATTCTCTGAGTGGTGTGTAAATGCTGATCCTTACCCTACCTGGTGTGTCCACTGAGCATTTCCTCTAACTCAATCTGAAGTTCTCTGGGCATGGGATATTGACATATTACCCAAACCAAATGGAATGATTGGGAAACAATCAAGACAACGGATAGAAGCACTTGCATTTGAATGAGTTTCAAGCATGCTTGGGTACTCGTGTGATCTGAGTGACTCAGCTTTGGAATACAACTGTCGCGTGGAGAACTGCGACATCTAGGCACCCCGGAGATTCTGAAAAAAAATTTTCAGCGATTTTCACGAAACCACATTTCTTCAACTTGAATTGGGCTAAAAATCCATCCCTGAAAATAAAAATTCTATGAGTGGTGTGTAAATGTTGATCCTTACCCTAACTGGGGTGTCCACTGAGCATTTCCGCTAACTCTAATTGAAGTTCACTGGGTATGGGATTTTGACATATTACCCAAACTAAAAGGAATGAGTGGGAAACAATCAAGAGAACGGATAGAAGCACTTGCATTTGAATGAGTTTCAAGCATGCTTGGGTATTCGTGTGATCTGAGTGACTCAGCTTTGGAATACAACTGACGCATGGTGCACCGCGACATCCAGGCACCCCGGAGTTTCTGCAAAAAAATTTTCAGCGATTTTCACGAAACCACTTTTCTTCAACTTGAATTGGGCTAAAAATCCATCCCTGAAAATAAAAATTCTCTGAGTGGTGTGTAAATGCTGATCCTTACCCTACCTGGTGTGTCCACTGAGTATTTCCGCGAACTCTATCTGAAGTTCTCTGGGCATGGGATTTTGAAATATTCCCCAGTCCAAATGGAATGAGTGGGAAATAATCAAGACAACGGATAGAAGCACTTGTATTTGAATGAGTTTCAAGCATGCTTGGGTACTCGTGTGATCTGAGTGACTCAGGTTTGGAATACAACTGTCGCGTGGAGCAACGCGACATCCATGCACCCCGGAGTTTCTGAAAAAAATTTTCAGGGATTTTCACGAAAGCACTTTTCCTCAACTTGAATTGGGCTAAAAATCCATCCCTGAAAATAAAAATTCTCTGAGTGGTGTGTAAATGCTGATCCTTACCCTACCTGGTGTGTCCACTGAGCATTTCCGCTAACTCTATCTGAAGTTTTCTAGGCATGGGATTTTAACATATTACCCAAACCAAATGGAATGATTGGGAAACAATTAAGACAACGGATAGAGGCAGCTGCATTTGAATGAGTTTCAAGCATGCTTGGGTATTCGTGTGATCTGAGTGACTCAGCTTTGGAATACAACTGTCGCGTGGAGCACCGCGACATCCAGGCACCCCGGAGTTTCTGAAAAAAAATTTTCAGCGATTTTCACGAAACCACTTTTCTTAAACTTGAATTGGGCTAAAAATCCATCCCTGAAAATATAAATTCTCTGAGTGGTGTGTAAATGCTGATGCTTACCCTACCTGGGGTGTCCACTGAGCATTTCCGCGAACTCTAGTTGAAGTTCACTGGGCATAGGATTTTGACATATTACCCAAACCAGAAGGAATGAGTGGGTAACAATCAAGACAACGGATGGAAGCACTTGCATTTGAATGAGTTTCAAGCATGCTTGGGTACTCGTGTGATCTGAGTGACTCAGGTTTGGAATACAACTGTCGGTTGGAGTACCACGACATCAAGGCACCCCGGAGTTTCTGAAAAAAATTTTCAGCGATTTTCACGAAACCACTTTTCTTCAACTTGAATTGGGCTAAAAATCCATCCCTGAAAATAAAAATTTTCTGAGTGGTGTGTAAATGCTGATGGTTACCTTACCTGGGGTGTCCACTGAGTATTACCGTGAACTCTAGTTGAAGGTCTCTGGGCATGGGATTTTGACATGTTCCCCAAACCAAATGGAATGAGTGGGAAATAATCAAGACAACGGATGGAGGCAGTTGCATTTGAATGAGTTTCAAGCATGCTTGGGTATTTGTGTGATCTGAGTGACTCAGCTTTGGAATACAACTGTCGCGTGGAGCACCGCGACATCCAGGCACCCTGGAGTTTCTGAAAAAAAATTTTCAGCGATTTTCACGAAACCACTTTTCTTCAACTTGAATTGGGCTAAAAATCCATCCCTGAAAAAATAAATTCTCTGAGTGGTGTGTAAATGCTGATCCTTACCCTACCTGGTGTGTCCACTGAGCATTTCCGCTAACTCAATCTGAAGTTCTCTGGGCATGGGATATTGAGATATTACCCAAACCAAATGGAATGATTGGGAAACAATCAAGACAGCGGATAGAAGCACTTGCATTTGAATAAGTTTCAAGCATGCTTGGGTACTCGTGTGATCTGAGTGACTGAGCTTTGGAATACAACTGTCGCGTGGAGTACCGCGACATCCAGGCACCCCGGAGTTTCTGAAAAAAAATTTTCAGCGATTTTCACGAAACCACTTTTCTTCAACTTGAATTGGGATAAAAATCCAACCCTGAAAATAAAAATTCTCTGAGTGGTATGTAAACGCTGATCCTTACCCTACCTGGGGTGTCCACTGAGTATTACCGCGAATTCTAGTTGATGTTCTCTGGGCATGTGATTTTGACATATTACTCAAACTAAAAGGAATGAGTGGGAAGAAATCAAGACAATGGATAGAAGCACTTGTGTTTGAATGAGTTTCAAGCATGCTTGGGTATTCGTGTGATTTGAGTGACTCAGCTTTGGAATACAACTGTCGCGTGGTGCACCGCGATATCCAGGCAGCCCGGAGTTTCTGAAAAAAAATTTTCAGCGATTTTCACGAAACCACTTTTCTTCAACTTGAATTGGGCTAAAAATCCATCCCTGAAAATAAAAATTCTATGAGTGGTGTGTAAATGTTGATCCTTACCCTACCTGTTGTGTCCACTGAGCATTTCCGCGAACTCTATCTGAAGTTCTCTGGGAATGGGATTTTGACATAATTCCCCAAACCAATTGGAATGAGTGGGAAATAATCAAGACAACGGATAGAAGCACTTGTATTTGAATGACTTTCAAGCATGCTTGGGTACTCGTGTAATCTGAGTGACTCAGCTTTGGAATACAACTGTCGCGTGGAGCACTGCGACATCCAGGCACCCCGGAGTTTCAAAAAAAAAATTTTCAGCGATTTTCACGAAACCACTTCTCCTCAACTTGAATTGTGCTAAAAATCCATCCCTGAAAATAAAAATTCTCTGAGTGGTGTGTAAATGCTGATCCTTAACCTAAATGGTCTGTCCACTGAGCATTTCCGCGAACTCTATCTGAAGTTCTCTGCGTAGGGGATTTTGACATGTTCCCCAAACCAAAAGGAATGAGTGGGAAACAATCAAGACAACGGATAGAAGTACTTGCGTTTGAATGAGTTTCAAGCATGCTTGGGTATTCATGTGATCTGAGTTACTCAGCTTTGGAATACAACTGTCGCGTGGAGCACCGCGATATCCAGGCAGCCCGGAGTTTCTGAAAAAAAATTTTCAGTGATTTTCAGTAAACCACTTTTTTTCAATTTGAAATGGCCTAAAAATCCATCCCTGAAAATAAAAATTCTCTGAGTGGTGTATAAATGCTGATCCTTACCCTACCTGGGGTGTCCACTGTGTATTACCGCGAACTCTAGTTGAAGTTCTCTGGGCATGGGATTTTGACATGTTACCCAAACCAAAAGGAATAAGAGGGAAACACTCAAGAGAACGGATAGATGCACTTGCATTTGAATGAGTTTCAAGCATGCTTGGGTACTCGTGTGGTCTGAGTGACTCAGCTTTGGAATACAACTGTCGCGTGGTGTACTGCGACATCCAGCCACTCCAGAGTTTCTGAAAAAAAATTTTCAGCGACTTTTACAAAACCACTTTTCTTCAAATTGAATTGGGATAAAAATCCATTCCTGAAAATAAAAATTCTCTGAGTGGTGTGTAAATGCTGATCCTTACCCTACCTGGGGTGTCCACTGAGTATTACTGCGAATTCTAGTTGATGTTCTCTGGGCATGGGATTTTGACATATTACTCAAACTAAAAGGAATGAGTGGGAAACAATCAAGACAATGGATAGAAGCACTTGCGTTTGAATGAGTTTCAAGCATGCTTGGGTATTCGTGTGATCTGAGTGACTCAGCTTTGGAATACAACTGTTGCGAGGTGCACCGCGATATCCAGGCAGCCCGGAGTTTCTGACAAAAAATTTTCAGCGATTTTCACGAAACCACTTTTCTTCAACTTGAATTGGGCTAAAAATCCATCCCTGAAAATAAAAATTTTCTGAGTGGTGTGTAAATGCTGATGCTTACCCTACCTGGGGTGTCCACTGAGTATTACCGCGAACTCTAGTTGAAGGTCTCTGGGCATGGGATTTTGACATGTTCCCCAAACCAAATGGAATGAGTGGGAAATAATCAAGACAACGGATAGAGGCAGTGGCATTTGAATGAGTTTCAAGCATGCTTGTGTATTCGTGTGATCTGAGTGACTCAGCTTTGGAATACAACTGTCGCGTGCTGCACCGCGTTATCCAGGCACCCCGGAGTTTCTGAAAAAAAATTTTCAGCGATTTTCACGAAGCCACTTTTCTTCAACTTGAATTGGGCTAAAAATCCATCCCTGAAAAAAAAAATTCTCTGAGTGGTGTGTAAATGCTGATGCTTACCCTACCTGGGGTGTCCACTGAGTATTACCGCAACTCTAGTTGAAGGTTTCTGGGCATGGGATTTTGACATGTTCCCCAAACCAAATGGAATGAGTGGGAAATAATCAAGACAACAGATGGAGGCAGTTGCATTTGAATGAGTTTCAAGCATGCTTGGGTATTCGTGTGATCTGAGTGACTCAGCTTTGGAATACAACTGTCGCGTGGAGCACCGCGACATCCAGGCACCCTGGAGTTTCTGAAAAAAAATTTTCAGCGATTTTCACGAAACCACTTCTTCTCATCTTGAATTGGGCTAAAAATCCATCCCTGAAAATAAAAATTTTCTGAGTGGTGTGTAAATGCTGATCCTTACCCTACCTGGGGTGTCCACTGAGCATTTCAGCGAACTCTAGTTGAAGTTCACTGGGCATAGGATTTTGACATGTTCCCCAAACCAAAAGGAATGAGTGGGAAACAATCAAGACAACGGATGGAGGCAGTTGCATTTGAATGAGTTTCAAGCATACTTGTGTATTCGTGTGATCTGAGTGACTCAGCTTTGGAATACAACTGTCGCGTGCTGCACCGCGACATCCAGCCACCCCGGAGTTTCTGAAAAAAAATTTTCAGCGATTTTCACGAAACCACTTTTCTTCAACTTGAATTGGGCTAAAAATCCATCCCTGAAAATAAAAATTCTCTGAGTAATTTGTAAATGCTGGTCCTTACCCTACCTGGAGGTGTCGACTGAGTATTACTGCGAACTCTAGTTGAAGTTCTCTGGGCATGGGATTTTGACATGTTCCCCAAACCAAAAGGAATGAGTGGGAAACAATCAAGACAACGGATGGAGGCACTTGCATTTGAATGAGTTTCAAGCATGCTTGGGTACTCGTGTGATCTGAGTGAATCAGGTTTGGAATACAACTGTCGCTTGGAGTACCACGACATCAAGGCACCCCAGAGTTTCTGAAAAAAAATTTTCTGCGATTTTCACGAAACCACTTTTCTTCAACTTGAATTGGGCTAAAAATCCATCCCTGAAAATAAAAAATTTTTGAGTGGTGTGTAAATACTGATGCTTACCCTACCTGGGGTGTCCACTGAGTATTACCGCGAACTCTAGTTGAAGGTCTCTGGGCATGGGATTTTGACATGTTCCCCAAACCAAATGGAATGAGTGGGAAATAATCAAGACAACGGATAGAGGCAGTTGCATTTGAATGAGTTTCAAGCATGCTTGTGTATTCGTGTGATCTGAGTGACTCAGCTTTGGAATACAACTGTCGCGTGCTGCACCGCGACATCAAGGCACCCCGGAGTTTCTGAAAAAAAATTTTCAGCGATTTTCACAAAACCACTTTTCTTCAACTTGAATTGGGCTAAAAATCCATCCCTGAAAATAAAAATTCTCTGAGTGGTGTGTAAATGCTGATGCTTACCCTACCTGGGGTGTCCACTGAGTATTACCGCAATCTCTAGTTGAAGGTCTCTGGACATGGGATTTTGACATGTTCCCCAAACCAAATGGAGTGAGTGGGAAATAATCAAGACAACGGATAGAGGCAGTTGCATTTGAATGAGTTTCAAGCATGCTTGTGTATTCGTGTGATCTGAGTGACTCAGCTTTGGAATAAAACTGTCGCGTGGAGCACCGCGACATCCAGGCACCCTGGAGTTTCTGAAAAAAAATTTTCAGCGATTTTCACGAAACCACTTTTCTTCAACTTGAAGTGGGCTAAAAATCCATCCCTGAAAATAAAAATTCTCTGAGTGGTGTGTAAATGCTGATCCTTACCCTACCTGGGGTGTCCACTGTGTATTATCGCAAACTGTAGTTGAAGTTCTCTGGGTATGGGATTTTGACATGTTACCCAAACCAAAAGGAATAAGTGGGAAACACTGAAGAGAACGGATAGATGCACTTGCATTTGAATGAGTTTCAAGCATGCTTCGGTACTCGTGTGATCTGAGTGACTCAGGTTTGGAATACAACTGTCGCTTGGAGTACCACGACATCAAGGCACCCCGGAGGTTCTGAAAAAAAATTTTCAGCGATTTTCACGAAACCACTTCTCCTCAACTTGAATTGGTCTAAAAATCCATCCCTGAAAATAAAAATTTTCTGAGTGGTGTGTAAATGCTGATGCTTACCCTACCTGGGGTGTCCACTGAGTATTACCGCGAACTCTAGTTGAAGGTCTCTGGGCATGGGATTTTGACATGTTCCCCAAACCAAATGGAATGAGTGGGAAATAATCAAGACAACGGATAGAGGCAGTTGCATTTGAATGAGTTTCAAGCATGCTTGTGTATTCGTGTGATCTGAGTGACTCAGCTTTGTAATACAACTGTCGCGTGCTGCACCGCGACATCCAGGCACCCCGGAGTTTCTGAAAAAAAATTTTCAGCAATTTTCACGAAACCACTTTTCTTCAACTTGAATTGGGCTAAAAATCCATCCCTGAAAATAAAAATTCTCTGAGAGGTGTGTAAATGCTGATCCTTATCCTACCTGGGGTGTCCACTGAGCATTTCCGCGAACTCTAGTTGAAGTTCACTGGGCATAGGATTTTGACATATTACCCATACCAAAAGGAATGAGTGGGTAACAATCAAGACAACGGATGGAAGCACTTGCATTTGAATGAGTTTCAAGCATGCTTGGGTACTCGTGTGATCTGAGTGACTCAGGTTTGGAATACAACTGTCGTTTGGAGTACCACGACATCAAGGCACCCCGGAGTTTCTGAAAAAAAATTTTCAGCGATTTTCACGAAACCACTTTTCTTCAACTTGAATTGGGCTAAAAATCCATCCCTGAAAATAAAAATTTTCTGAGTGGTGTGTAAATGCTGATGCTTACCCTACCTGGGGTGTCCACTGAGTATTACCGCAAACTCTAGTTGAAGGTCTCTGGGCATGGGATTTTGACATGTTCCCCAAACCAAATGGAGTGAGTGGGAAATAATCAAGACAACGGATAGAGGCAGTTGCATTTGAATGAGTTTCAAGCATGCTTGTGTATTCGTGTGATCTGAGTGACTCAGCTTTGGAATAAAACTGTCGCGTGCTGCACCGCGACATCCAGGCACCCCGGAGTTTCTGAAAAAAAATTTTCAGCAATTTTCACGAAACCACTTTTCTTCAACTTGAATTGGGCTAAAAATCTATCCCTGAAAATAAAAATTCTCTGAGAGGTGTGTAAATGCTGATCCTTATCCTACCTGGGGTGTCCACTGAGCATTTCCGCGAACTCTAGTTGAAGTTCACTGGGCATAGGATTTTGACATGTTACCCAAACCAAAAGGAATAAGTGGGAAACACTGAAGAGAACGGATAGATGCACTTGCATTTGAATGAGTTTCAAGCATGCTTGGGTATTCGTGTGATCTGAGTGACTCAGCTTTGGAATACAACTGTCGCGTGGAGCACCGCGACATCCAGGCACCCTGGAGTTTCTGAAAAAAAATTTTCAGCGATTTTCACGAAACCACTTCTTCTCATCTTGAATTGGGCTAAAAATCCATCCCTGAAAATAAAAATTTTCTGAGTGGTGTGTAAATGCTGATCCTTACCCTACCTGGGGTGTCCACTGAGCATTTCAGCGAACTCTAGTTGAAGTTCACTGGGCATAGGATTTTGACACGTTCCCCAAACCAAAAGGAATGAGTGGGAAACAATCAAGACAACGGATGGAGGCAGTTGCATTTGAATGAGTTTCAAGCATACTTGTGTATTCGTGTGATCTGAGTGACTTAGCTTTGGAATACAACTGTCGCGTGCTGCACCGCGACATCCAGCCACCCCGGAGTTTCTGAAAAAAAATTTTCAGCGATTTTCACGAAACCACTTTTCTTCAACTTGAATTGGGCTAAAAATCCATCCCTGAAAATAAAAATTCTCTGAGTAATTTGTAAATGCTGGTCCTTACCCTACCTGGAGGTGTCGACTGAGTATTACTGCGAACTCTAGTTGAAGTTCTCTGGGCATGGGATTTTGACATGTTCCCCAAACCAAAAGGAATGAGTGGGAAACAATCAAGACAACGGATGGAGGCACTTGCATTTGAATGAGTTTCAAGCATGCTTGGGTACTCGTGTGATCTGAGTGAATCAGGTTTGGAATACAACTGTCGCTTGGAGTACCACGACATCAAGGCACCCCGGAGTTTCTGAAAAAAAATTTTCTGCGATTTTCACGAAACCACTTTTCTTCAACTTGAATTGGGCTAAAAATCCATCCCTGAAAATAAAAAATTTTTGAGTGGTGTGTAAATACTGATGCTTACCCTACCTGGGGTGTCCACTGAGTATTACCGCGAACTCTAGTTGAAGGTCTCTGGGCATGGGATTTTGACATGTTCCCCAAACCAAATGGAATGAGTGGGAAATAATCAAGACAACGGATAGAGGCAGTTGCATTTGAATGAGTTTCAAGCATGCTTGTGTATTCGTGTGATCTGAGTGACTCAGCTTTGGAATACAACTGTCGCGTGCTGCACCGCGACATCAAGGCACCCCGGAGTTTCTGAAAAAAAATTTTCAGCGATTTTCACAAAACCACTTTTCTTCAACTTGAATTGGGCTAAAAATCCATCCCTGAAAATAAAAATTCTCTGAGTGGTGTGTAAATGCTGATGCTTACCCTACCTGGGGTGTCCACTGAGTATTACCGCAATCTCTAGTTGAAGGTCTCTGGACATGGGATTTTGACATGTTCCCCAAACCAAATGGAGTGAGTGGGAAATAATCAAGACAACGGATAGAGGCAGTTGCATTTGAATGAGTTTCAAGCATGCTTGTGTATTCGTGTGATCTGAGTGACTCAGCTTTGGAATAAAACTGTCGCGTGGAGCACCGCGACATCCAGGCACCCTGGAGTTTCTGAAAAAAAATATTCAGCGATTTTCACGAAACCACTTTTCTTCAACTTGAAGTGGGCTAAAAATCCATCCCTGAAAATAAAAATTCTCTGAGTGGTGTGTAAATGCTGATCCTTACCCTACCTGGGGTGTCCACTGTGTATTATCGCAAACTGTAGTTGAAGTTCTCTGGGTATGGGATTTTGACATGTTACCCAAACCAAAAGGAATAAGTGGGAAACACTGAAGAGAACGGATAGATGCACTTGCATTTGAATGAGTTTCAAGCATGCTTCGGTACTCGTGTGATCTGAGTGACTCAGGTTTGGAATACAACTGTCGCTTGGAGTACCACGACATCAAGGCACCCCGGAGGTTCTGAAAAAAAATTTTCAGCGATTTTCACGAAACCACTTCTCCTCAACTTGAATTGGTCTAAAAATCCATCCCTGAAAATAAAAATTTTCTGAGTGGTGTGTAAATGCTGATGCTTACCCTACCTGGGGTGTCCACTGAGTATTACCGCGAACTCTAGTTGAAGGTCTCTGGGCATGGGATTTTGACATGTTCCCCAAACCAAATGGAATGAGTGGGAAATAATCAAGACAACGGATAGAGGCAGTTGCATTTGAATGAGTTTCAAGCATGCTTGTGTATTCGTGTGATCTGAGTGACTCAGCTTTGTAATACAACTGTCGCGTGCTGCACCGCGACATCCAGGCACCCCGGAGTTTCTGAAAAAAAATTTTCAGCAATTTTCACGAAACCACTTTTCTTCAACTTGAATTGGGCTAAAAATCCATCCCTGAAAATAAAAATTCTCTGAGAGGTGTGTAAATGCTGATCCTTATCCTACCTGGGGTGTCCACTGAGCATTTCCGCGAACTCTAGTTGAAGTTCACTGGGCATAGGATTTTGACATATTACCCATACCAAAAGGAATGAGTGGGTAACAATCAAGACAACGGATGGAAGCACTTGCATTTGAATGAGTTTCAAGCATGCTTGGGTACTCGTGTGATCTGAGTGACTCAGGTTTGGAATACAACTGTCGTTTGGAGTACCATGACATCAAGGCACCCCGGAGTTTCTGAAAAAAAATTTTCAGCGATTTTCACGAAACCACTTTTCTTCAACTTGAATTGGGCTAAAAATCCATCCCTGAAAATAAAAATTTTCTGAGTGGTGTGTAAATGCTGATGCTTACCCTACCTGGGGTGTCCACTGAGTATTACCGCAAACTCTAGTTGAAGGTCTCTGGGCATGGGATTTTGACATGTTCCCCAAACCAAATGGAGTGAGTGGGAAATAATCAAGACAACGGATAGAGGCAGTTGCATTTGAATGAGTTTCAAGCATGCTTGTGTATTCGTGTGATCTGAGTGACTCAGCTTTGGAATAAAACTGTCGCGTGCTGCACCGCGACATCCAGGCACCCCGGAGTTTCTGAAAAAAAATTTTCAGCAATTTTCACGAAACCACTTTTCTTCAACTTGAATTGGGCTAAAAATCTATCCCTGAAAATAAAAATTCTCTGAGAGGTGTGTAAATGCTGATCCTTATCCTACCTGGGGTGTCCACTGAGCATTTCCGCGAACTCTAGTTGAAGTTCACTGGGCATCGGATTTTGACATGTTACCCAAACCAAAAGGAATAAGTGGGAAACACTGAAGAGAACGGATAGATGCACTTGCATTTGAATGAGTTTCAAGCATGCTTCGGTACTCGTGTGATCTGAGTGACTCAGCTTTGGAATACAACTGTCGCTTGGAGTACCGCGACATCCAGGCACCCCGGAGTTTCTGAAAAAAAATTTTCAGCGATTTTCACGAAACCACTTTTCTTCAACTTGAATTGGGCTAAAAATCCATCCCTGAAAATAAAAATTCTCTGAGTGGTGTGTAAATGCTGATCCTTACCCTACCTGGGGTGTCCACTGTGTATTACCGCGAACTGTAGTTGAAGTTCTCTGTGTATGGGATTTTGACATGTTACCCAAACCAAAAGGAATAAGTGGGAAACACTGAAGAGAACGGATAGATGCACTTGCATTTGAATGAGTTTCAAGCATGCTTCGGTACTCGTGTGATCTGAGTGACTCAGGTTTGGAATACAACTATCGCTTGGAGTACCACGACATCAAGGCACCCCGGAGTTTCTGAAAAAAAATTTTCAGCGATTTTCACGAAACCACTTCTCCTCAACTTGAATTGGGCTAAAAATCCATCCCTGAAAATAAAAAGTTTCTGAGTGGTGTGTAAATGCTGATGCTTACCCTACCTGGGGTGTCCACTGAGCATTTCCGCGAACTCTAGTTGAAGTTCACTGGGCATAGGATTTTGACATATTACCCAAACCAAAAGGAATGAGTAGGTAACAATCAAGACAACGGATAGAGGCAGTTGCATTTGAATGAGTTTCAAGCATGCTTGGGTACTCGTGTGATCTGAGTGACTCAGGTTTGGAATACAACTGTCGCTTGGAGTACCACGACATCCAGGCACCCCGGAGTTTTTGAAAAAAATTTTCAGCGATTTTCACGAAACCACTTTTCTTCAACTTGAATTGGGCTAAAAATCCATCCCTGAAAATAAAAATTCTCTGAGTGGTGTGTAAATGCTGATGCTTACCCTACCTGGGGTGTCCACTGAGTATTACCGCAAATCTAGTTGAAGGTCTCTGGGCATGGGATTTTGACATGTTCCCCAAACCAAATGGAATGAGTGGGAAATAATCAAGACAACGGATGGAGGCAGTTGCATTTGAATGAATTTCAAGCATGCTTGGGTATTCGTGTGATCTGAGTGACTCAGCTTTGGAATACAACTGTCGCGTGGAGCACCGCGACATCCAGGCACCCTGGAGTTTCTGAAAAAAAATTTTCAGCGATTTTCACGAAACCACTTTTCTTCAACTTGAATTGGGCTAAAAATCCATCCCTGAAAATAAAAAATTCTCTGAGTAGTGTGTAAATGCTGATCCTTACCCTACCTGGGGTGTCCACTGTGTATTATCGCGAACTGTAGTTGAAGTTCTCTGGGCATGGGATTTTGACATGTTCCCCAAACCAAATGGAATGAGTGGGAAATAATCAAGACAACGGATAGAGGCAGTTGCATTTGAATGAGTTTCAAGCATGCTTGTGTATTCGTGTGATCTGAGTGACTCAGCTTTGGAATACAACTGTCGCGTGCTGTACCGCGACATCCAGGCACCCCGGAGTTTCTGAAAAAAAATTTTCAGCGATTTTCACGAAACCACTTTTCTTCAACTTGAATTGGGCTAAAAATCCATCCCTGAAAATAAAAATTCTCTGAGTGGTGTGTAAATGCTGATCCTTACCCTACCTGGGGTGTCCACTGTCTATTACCGCGAACTGTAGTTGAAGTTCTCTGGCTATGGGATTTTGACATGTTACCCAAACCAAAAGGAATAAGTGGGAAACACTGAAGAGAACGGATAGATGCACTTGCATTTGAATGAGTTTCAAGCATGCTTCGGTACTCGTGTGATCTGAGTGACTCAGGTTTGGAATACAACTGTCGCTTGGAGTACCACGACATCAAGGCACCCCGGAGTTTCTGAAAAAAAAATTTCAGCGGTTTTAACGAAACCACTTCTCCTCAACTTGAATTGGGCTAAAAATCCATCCCTGAAAATAAAAATTTTCTGAGTGGTGTGTAAATGCTGATCCTTACCCTACCTGGGGTGTCCACTGAGCATTTCCGCGAACTCTAGTTGAAGTTCACTGGGCATAGGATTTTGACATATTACCCAAACCAAAAGGAATGAGTGGGTAACAATCAAGACAACGGATGGAAGCACTTGCATTTGAATGAGTTTCAAGCATGCTTGTGTATTCGTGTGATCTGAGAGACTCAGCTTTGGAATACAACTGTCGCGTGCTGCACCGCGACATCCAGGCACCCCGGAGTTTCTGAAAAAAAATTTTCAGCAATTTTCACGAAACCACTTTTCTTCAACTTGAATTGGGCTAAAAATCCATCCCTGAAAATAAAAATTCTCTGAGAGGTGTGTAAATGCTGATGCTTACCCTACCTGGGGTGTCCACTGAGTATTACCGCAACTCTAGTTGAAGGTCTCTGGGCATGGGATTTTGACATGTTCCCCAAACCAAATGGAATGAGTGGGAAATAATCAAGACAACGGATGGAGGCAGTTGCATTTGAATGAGTTTCAAGCATGCTTGGGTATTCGTGTGATCTGAGTGACTCAGCTTTGGAATACAACTGTCGCGTGGAGCACCGCGACATCCAGGCACCCTGGAGTTTCTGAAAAAAAATTTTCAGCGATTTTCACGAAACCACTTTTCTTCAACTTGAATTGGGCTAAAAATCCATCCCTGAAAAAATAAATTCTCTGAGTGGTGTGTAAATGCTGATCCTTACCCTACCTGGTGTGTCCACTGAGCATTTCCGCTAACTCAATCTGAAGTTCTCTGGGCATGGGATATTGAGATATTACCCAAACCAAATGGAATGATTGGGAAACAATCAAGACAGCGGATAGAAGCACTTGCATTTGAATAAGTTTCAAGCATGCTTGGGTACTCGTGTGATCTGAGTGACTGAGCTTTGGAATACAACTGTCGCGTGGAGTACCGCGACATCCAGGCACCCCGGAGTTTCTGAAAAAAAATTTTCAGCGATTTTCACGAAACCACTTTTCTTCAACTTGAATTGGGATAAAAATCCAACCCTGAAAATAAAAATTCTCTGAGTGGTATGTAAACGCTGATCCTTACCCTACCTGGGGTGTCCACTGAGTATTACCGCGAATTCTAGTTGATGTTCTCTGGGCATGTGATTTTGACATATTACTCAAACTAAAAGGAATGAGTGGGAAGAAATCAAGACAATGGATAGAAGCACTTGCGTTTGAATGAGTTTCAAGCATGCTTGGGTATTCGTGTGATTTGAGTGACTCAGCTTTGGAATACAACTGTCGCGTGGTGCACCGCGATATCCAGGCAGCCCGGAGTTTCTGAAAAAAAATTTTCAGCGATTTTCACGAAACCACTTTTCTTCAACTTGAATTGGGCTAAAAATCCATCCCTGAAAATAAAAATTCTATGAGTGGTGTGTAAATGTTGATCCTTACCCTACCTGTTGTGTCCACTGAGCATTTCCGCGAACTCTATCTGAAGTTCTCTGGGAATGGGATTTTGACATAATTCCCCAAACCAATTGGAATGAGTGGGAAATAATCAAGACAACGGATAGAAGCACTTGTATTTGAATGACTTTCAAGCATGCTTGGGTACTCGTGTAATCTGAGTGACTCAGCTTTGGAATACAACTGTCGCGTGGAGCACTGCGACATCCAGGCACCCCGGAGTTTCAAAAAAAAAATTTTCAGCGATTTTCACGAAACCACTTCTCCTCAACTTGAATTGTGCTAAAAATCCATCCCTGAAAATAAAAATTCTCTGAGTGGTGTGTAAATGCTGATCCTTAACCTAAATGGTCTGTCCACTGAGCATTTCCGCGAACTCTATCTGAAGTTCTCTGCGTAGGGGATTTTGACATGTTCCCCAAACCAAAAGGAATGAGTGGGAAACAATCAAGACAACGGATAGAAGTACTTGCGTTTGAATGAGTTTCAAGCATGCTTGGGTATTCATGTGATCTGAGTTACTCAGCTTTGGAATACAACTGTCGCGTGGAGCACCGCGATATCCAGGCAGCCCGGAGTTTCTGAAAAAAAATTTTCAGTGATTTTCAGTAAACCACTTTTTTTCAATTTGAAATGGCCTAAAAATCCATCCCTGAAAATAAAAATTCTCTGAGTGGTGTATAAATGCTGATCCTTACCCTACCTGGGGTGTCCACTGTGTATTACCGCGAACTCTAGTTGAAGTTCTCTGGGCATGGGATTTTGACATGTTACCCAAACCAAAAGGAATAAGAGGGAAACACTCAAGAGAACGGATAGATGCACTTGCATTTGAATGAGTTTCAAGCATGCTTGGGTACTCGTGTGGTCTGAGTGACTCAGCTTTGGAATACAACTGTCGCGTGGTGTACTGCGACATCCAGCCACTCCAGAGTTTCTGAAAAAAAATTTTCAGCGACTTTTACAAAACCACTTTTCTTCAAATTGAATTGGGATAAAAATCCATTCCTGAAAATAAAAATTCTCTGAGTGGTGTGTAAATGCTGATCCTTACCCTACCTGGGGTGTCCACTGAGTATTACTGCGAATTCTAGTTGATGTTCTCTGGGCATGGGATTTTGACATATTACTCAAACTAAAAGGAATGAGTGGGAAACAATCAAGACAATGGATAGAAGCACTTGCGTTTGAATGAGTTTCAAGCATGCTTGGGTATTCGTGTGATCTGAGTGACTCAGCTTTGGAATACAACTGTTGCGTGGTGCACCGCGATATCCAGGCAGCCCGGAGTTTCTGACAAAAAATTTTCAGCGATTTTCACGAAACCACTTTTCTTCAACTTGAATTGGGCTAAAAATCCATCCCTGAAAATAAAAATTTTCTGAGTGGTGTGTAAATGCTGATGCTTACCCTACCTGGGGTGTCCACTGAGTATTACCGCGAACTCTAGTTGAAGGTCTCTGGGCATGGGATTTTGACATGTTCCCCAAACCAAATGGAATGAGTGGGAAATAATCAAGACAACGGATAGAGGCAGTGGCATTTGAATGAGTTTCAAGCATGCTTGTGTATTCGTGTGATCTGAGTGACTCAGCTTTGGAATACAACTGTCGCGTGCTGCACCGCGTTATCCAGGCACCCCGGAGTTTCTGAAAAAAAATTTTCAGCGATTTTCACGAAGCCACTTTTCTTCAACTTGAATTGGGCTAAAAATCCATCCCTGAAAAAAAAAATTCTCTGAGTGGTGTGTAAATGCTGATGCTTACCCTACCTGGGGTGTCCACTGAGTATTACCGCAACTCTAGTTGAAGGTTTCTGGGCATGGGATTTTGACATGTTCCCCAAACCAAATGGAATGAGTGGGAAATAATCAAGACAACAGATGGAGGCAGTTGCATTTGAATGAGTTTCAAGCATGCTTGGGTATTCGTGTGATCTGAGTGACTCAGCTTTGGAATACAACTGTCGCGTGGAGCACCGCGACATCCAGGCACCCTGGAGTTTCTGAAAAAAAATTTTCAGCGATTTTCACGAAACCACTTCTTCTCATCTTGAATTGGGCTAAAAATCCATCCCTGAAAATAAAAATTTTCTGAGTGGTGTGTAAATGCTGATCCTTACCCTACCTGGGGTGTCCACTGAGCATTTCAGCGAACTCTAGTTGAAGTTCACTGGGCATAGGATTTTGACATGTTCCCCAAACCAAAAGGAATGAGTGGGAAACAATCAAGACAACGGATGGAGGCAGTTGCATTTGAATGAGTTTCAAGCATACTTGTGTATTCGTGTGATCTGAGTGACTCAGCTTTGGAATACAACTGTCGCGTGCTGCACCGCGACATCCAGCCACCCCGGAGTTTCTGAAAAAAAATTTTCAGCGATTTTCACGAAACCACTTTTCTTCAACTTGAATTGGGCTAAAAATCCATCCCTGAAAATAAAAAATTTTTGAGTGGTGTGTAAATACTGATGCTTACCCTACCTGGGGTGTCCACTGAGTATTACCGCGAACTCTAGTTGAAGGTCTCTGGGCATGGGATTTTGACATGTTCCCCAAACCAAATGGAATGAGTGGGAAATAATCAAGACAACGGATAGAGGCAGTTGCATTTGAATGAGTTTCAAGCATGCTTGTGTATTCGTGTGATCTGAGTGACTCAGCTTTGGAATACAACTGTCGCATGCTGCACCGCGACATCAAGGCACCCCGGAGTTTCTGAAAAAAAATTTTCAGCGATTTTCACAAAACCAATTTTCTTCAACTTGAATTGGGCTAAAAATCCATCCCTGAAAATAAAAATTCTCTGAGTGGTGTGTAAATGCTGATGCTTACCCTACCTGGGGTGTCCACTGAGTATTACCGCAATCTCTAGTTGAAGGTCTCTGGACATGGGATTTTGACATGTTCCCCAAACCAAATGGAGTGAGTGGGAAATAATCAAGACAACGGATAGAGGCAGTTGCATTTGAATGAGTTTCAAGCATGCTTGTGTATTCGTGTGATCTGAGTGACTCAGCTTTGGAATAAAACTGTCGCGTGGAGCACCGCGACATCCAGGCACCCTGGAGTTTCTGAAAAAAAATTTTCAGCGATTTTCACGAAACCACTTTTCTTCAACTTGAAGTGGGCTAAAAATCCATCCCTGAAAATAAAAATTCTCTGAGTGGTGTGTAAATGCTGATCCTTACCCTACCTGGGGTGTCCACTGTGTATTATCGCAAACTGTAGTTGAAGTTCTCTGGGTATGGGATTTTGACATGTTACCCAAACCAAAAGGAATAAGTGGGAAACACTGAAGAGAACGGATAGATGCACTTGCATTTGAATGAGTTTCAAGCATGCTTCGGTACTCGTGTGATCTGAGTGACTCAGGTTTGGAATACAACTGTCGCTTGGAGTACCACGACATCAAGGCACCCCGGAGGTTCTGAAAAAAAATTTTCAGCGATTTTCACGAAACCACTTCTCCTCAACTTGAATTGGTCTAAAAATCCATCCCTGAAAATAAAAATTTTCTGAGTGGTGTGTAAATGCTGATGCTTACCCTACCTGGGGTGTCCACTGAGTATTACCGCGAACTCTAGTTGAAGGTCTCTGGGCATGGGATTTTGACATGTTCCCCAAACCAAATGGAATGAGTGGGAAATAATCAAGACAACGGATAGAGGCAGTTGCATTTGAATGAGTTTCAAGCATGCTTGTGTATTCGTGTGATCTGAGTGACTCAGCTTTGTAATACAACTGTCGCGTGCTGCACCGCGACATCCAGGCACCCCGGAGTTTCTGAAAAAAAATTTTCAGCAATTTTCACGAAACCACTTTTCTTCAACTTGAATTGGGCTAAAAATCCATCCCTGAAAATAAAAATTCTCTGAGAGGTGTGTAAATGCTGATCCTTATCCTACCTGGGGTGTCCACTGAGCATTTCCGCGAACTCTAGTTGAAGTTCACTGGGCATAGGATTTTGACATATTACCCATACCAAAAGGAATGAGTGGGTAACAATCAAGACAACGGATGGAAGCACTTGCATTTGAATGAGTTTCAAGCATGCTTGGGTACTCGTGTGATCTGAGTGACTCAGGTTTGGAATACAACTGTCGTTTGGAGTACCACGACATCAAGGCACCCCGGAGTTTCTGAAAAAAAATTTTCAGCGATTTTCACGAAACCACTTTTCTTCAACTTGAATTGGGCTAAAAATCCATCCCTGAAAATAAAAATTTTCTGAGTGGTGTGTAAATGCTGATGCTTACCCTACCTGGGGTGTCCACTGAGTATTACCGCAAACTCTAGTTGAAGGTCTCTGGGCATGGGATTTTGACATGTTCCCCAAACCAAATGGAGTGAGTGGGAAATAATCAAGACAACGGATAGAGGCAGTTGCATTTGAATGAGTTTCAAGCATGCTTGTGTATTCGTGTGATCTGAGTGACTCAGCTTTGGAATAAAACTGTCGCGTGCTGCACCGCGACATCCAGGCACCCCGGAGTTTCTGAAAAAAAATTTTCAGCAATTTTCACGAAACCACTTTTCTTCAACTTGAATTGGGCTAAAAATCTATCCCTGAAAATAAAAATTCTCTGAGAGGTGTGTAAATGCTGATCCTTATCCTACCTGGGGTGTCCACTGAGCATTTCCGCGAACTCTAGTTGAAGTTCACTGGGCATAGGATTTTGACATGTTACCCAAACCAAAAGGAATAAGTGGGAAACACTGAAGAGAACGGATAGATGCACTTGCATTTGAATGAGTTTCAAGCATGCTTCGGTACTCGTGTGATCTGAGTGACTCAGCTTTGGAATACAACTGTCGCTTGGAGTACCGCGACATCCAGGCACCCCGGAGTTTCTGAAAAAAAATTTTCAGCGATTTTCACGAAGCCACTTTTCTTCAACTTGAATTGGGCTAAAAATCCATCCCTGAAAAAAAAAATTCTCTGAGTGGTGTGTAAATGCTGATGCTTACCCTACCTGGGGTGTCCACTGAGTATTACCGCAACTCTAGTTGAAGGTTTCTGGGCATGGGATTTTGACATGTTCCCCAAACCAAATGGAATGAGTGGGAAATAATCAAGACAACAGATGGAGGCAGTTGCATTTGAATGAGTTTCAAGCATGCTTGGGTATTCGTGTGATCTGAGTGACTCAGCTTTGGAATACAACTGTCGCGTGGAGCACCGCGACATCCAGGCACCCTGGAGTTTCTGAAAAAAAATTTTCAGCGATTTTCACGAAACCACTTCTTCTCATCTTGAATTGGGCTAAAAATCCATCCCTGAAAATAAAAATTTTCTGAGTGGTGTGTAAATGCTGATCCTTACCCTACCTGGGGTGTCCACTGAGCATTTCAGCGAACTCTAGTTGAAGTTCACTGGGCATAGGATTTTGACACGTTCCCCAAACCAAAAGGAATGAGTGGGAAACAATCAAGACAACGGATGGAGGCAGTTGCATTTGAATGAGTTTCAAGCATACTTGTGTATTCGTGTGATCTGAGTGACTCAGCTTTGGAATACAACTGTCGCGTGCTGCACCGCGACATCCAGCCACCCCGGAGTTTCTGAAAAAAAATTTTCAGCGATTTTCACGAAACCACTTTTCTTCAACTTGAATTGGGCTAAAAATCCATCCCTGAAAATAAAAATTCTCTGAGTAATTTGTTAATGCTGGTCCTTACCCTACCTGGAGGTGTCGACTGAGTATTACTGCGAACTCTAGTTGAAGTTCTCTGGGCATGGGATTTTGACATGTTCCCCAAACCAAGAGGAATGAGTGGGAAACAATCAAGACAACGAATGGAGGCACTTGCATTTGAATGAGTTTCAAGCATACTTGGGTACTCGTGTGATCTGAGTGAATCAGGTTTGGAATACAACTGTCGCTTGGAGTACCACGACATCAAGGCACCCAGGAGTTTCTGAAAAAAAATTTTCTGCGATTTTCACGAAACCACTTTTCTTCAACTTGAATTGGGCTAAAAATCCATCCCTGAAAATAAAAAATTTTTGAGTGGTGTGTAAATACTGATGCTTACCCTACCTGGGGTGTCCACTGAGTATTACCGCGAACTCTAGTTGAAGGTCTCTGGGCATGGGATTTTGACATGTTCCCCAAACCAAATGGAATGAGTGGGAAATAATCAAGACAACGGATAGAGGCAGTTGCATTTGAATGAGTTTCAAGCATGCTTGTGTATTCGTGTGATCTGAGTGACTCAGCTTTGGAATACAACTGTCGCGTGCTGCACCGCGACATCAAGGCACCCCGGAGTTTCTGAAAAAAAATTTTCAGCGATTTTCACAAAACCACTTTTCTTCAACTTGAATTGGGCTAAAAATCCATCCCTGAAAATAAAAATTCTCTGAGTGGTGTGTAAATGCTGATGCTTACCCTACCTGGGGTGTCCACTGAGTATTACCGCAATCTCTAGTTGAAGGTCTCTGGACATGGGATTTTGACATGTTCCCCAAACCAAATGGAGTGAGTGGGAAATAATCAAGACAACGGATAGAGGCAGTTGCATTTGAATGAGTTTCAAGCATGCTTGTGTATTCGTGTGATCTGAGTGACTCAGCTTTGGAATAAAACTGTCGCGTGGAGCACCGCGACATCCAGGCACCCTGGAGTTTCTGAAAAAAAATTTTCAGCGATTTTCACGAAACCACTTTTCTTCAACTTGAAGTGGGCTAAAAATCCATCCCTGAAAATAAAAATTCTCTGAGTGGTGTGTAAATGCTGATCCTTACCCTACCTGGGGTGTTCACTGTGTATTATCGCAAACTGTAGTTGAAGTTCTCTGGGTATGGGATTTTGACATGTTACCCAAACCAAAAGGAATAAGTGGGAAACACTGAAGAGAACGGATAGATGCACTTGCATTTGAATGAGTTTCAAGCATGCTTCGGTACTCGTGTGATCTGAGTGACTCAGGTTTGGAATACAACTGTCGCTTGGAGTACCACGACATCAAGGCACCCCGGAGGTTCTGAAAAAAAATTTTCAGCGATTTTCACGAAACCACTTCTCCTCAACTTGAATTGGTCTAAAAATCCATCCCTGAAAATAAAAATTTTCTGAGTGGTGTGTAAATGCTGATGCTTACCCTACCTGGGGTGTCCACTGAGTATTACCGCGAACTCTAGTTGAAGGTCTCTGGGCATGGGATTTTGACATGTTCCCCAAACCAAATGGAATGAGTGGGAAATAATCAAGACAACGGATAGAGGCAGTTGCATTTGAATGAGTTTCAAGCATGCTTGTGTATTCGTGTGATCTGAGTGACTCAGCTTTGTAATACAACTGTCGCGTGCTGCACCGCGACATCCAGGCACCCCGGAGTTTCTGAAAAAAAATTTTCAGCAATTTTCACGAAACCACTTTTCTTCAACTTGAATTGGGCTAAAAATCCATCCCTGAAAATAAAAATTCTCTGAGAGGTGTGTAAATGCTGATCCTTATCCTACCTGGGGTGTCCACTGAGCATTTCCGCGAACTCTAGTTGAAGTTCACTGGGCATAGGATTTTGACATATTACCCATACCAAAAGGAATGAGTGGGTAACAATCAAGACAACGGATGGAAGCACTTGCATTTGAATGAGTTTCAAGCATGCTTGGGTACTCGTGTGATCTGAGTGACTCAGGTTTGGAATACAACTGTCGTTTGGAGTACCACGACATCAAGGCACCCCGGAGTTTCTGAAAAAAAATTTTCAGCGATTTTCACGAAACCACTTTTCTTCAACTTGAATTGGGCTAAAAATCCATCCCTGAAAATAAAAATTTTCTGAGTGGTGTGTAAATGCTGATGCTTACCCTACCTGGGGTGTCCACTGAGTATTACCGCAAACTCTAGTTGAAGGTCTCTGGGCATGGGATTTTGACATGTTCCCCAAACCAAATGGAGTGAGTGGGAAATAATCAAGACAACGGATAGAGGCAGTTGCATTTGAATGAGTTTCAAGCATGCTTGTGTATTCGTGTGATCTGAGTGACTCAGCTTTGGAATAAAACTGTCGCGTGCTGCACCGCGACATCCAGGCACCCCGGAGTTTCTGAAAAAAAATTTTCAGCAATTTTCACGAAACCACTTTTCTTCAACTTGAATTGGGCTAAAAATCTATCCCTGAAAATAAAAATTCTCTGAGAGGTGTGTAAATGCTGATCCTTATCCTACCTGGGGTGTCCACTGAGCATTTCCGCGAACTCTAGTTGAAGTTCACTGGGCATAGGATTTTGACATGTTACCCAAACCAAAAGGAATAAGTGGGAAACACTGAAGAGAACGGATAGATGCACTTGCATTTGAATGAGTTTCAAGCATGCTTCGGTACTCGTGTGATCTGAGTGACTCAGCTTTGGAATACAACTGTCGCTTGGAGTACCACGACATCCAGGCACCCCGGAGTTTTTGAAAAAAATTTTCAGCGATTTTCACGAAACCACTTTTCTTCAACTTGAATTGGGCTAAAAATCCATCCCTGAAAATAAAAATTCTCTGAGTGGTGTGTAAATGCTGATGCTTACCCTACCTGGGGTGTCCACTGAGTATTACCGCAAATCTAGTTGAAGGTCTCTGGGCATGGGATTTTGACATGTTCCCCAAACCAAATGGAATGAGTGGGAAATAATCAAGACAACGGATGGAGGCAGTTGCATTTGAATGAATTTCAAGCATGCTTGGGTATTCGTGTGATCTGAGTGACTCAGCTTTGGAATACAACTGTCGCGTGGAGCACCGCGACATCCAGGCACCCTGGAGTTTCTGAAAAAAAATTTTCAGCGATTTTCACGAAACCACTTTTCTTCAACTTGAATTGGGCTAAAAATCCATCCCTGAAAATAAAAAATTCTCTGAGTAGTGTGTAAATGCTGATCCTTACCCTACCTGGGGTGTCCACTGTGTATTATCGCGAACTGTAGTTGAAGTTCTCTGGGCATGGGATTTTGACATGTTCCCCAAACCAAATGGAATGAGTGGGAAATAATCAAGACAACGGATAGAGGCAGTTGCATTTGAATGAGTTTCAAGCATGCTTGTGTATTCGTGTGATCTGAGTGACTCAGCTTTGGAATACAACTGTCGCGTGCTGTACCGCGACATCCAGGCACCCCGGAGTTTCTGAAAAAAAATTTTCAGCGATTTTCACGAAACCACTTTTCTTCAACTTGAATTGGGCTAAAAATCCATCCCTGAAAATAAAAATTCTCTGAGTGGTGTGTAAATGCTGATCCTTACCCTACCTGGGGTGTCCACTGTCTATTACCGCGAACTGTAGTTGAAGTTCTCTGGGCATGGGATTTTGACATGTTACCCAAACCAAAAGGAATAAGTGGGAAACACTCAAGAGAATGGATAGATGCACTTGCATTTGAATGAGTTTCAAGCATGCTTGGGTACTCGTGTGATCTGAGTGACTCAGCTTTGGAATACAACTGTCGCGTGGAGCACCGCGACATCCAGGCACCCCGGAGTTTCTGAAAAAAAATTTTCAGTGATTTTTACGAAACCACTTTTTCTTCAACTTGAATTGGGCTAAAAATCCATCCCTGAAAATAAAAATTCTCTGAGTGGTGTGTAAATGCTGATCCTTACCCTACCTGGGGTGTCCACTGAGCATTTCCGCGAACTCTAGTTGAAGTTCACTGGGTATAGGATTTTGACATATTACCCAAACCAAAAGGAATGAGTGGGAAACAAACAAGACAACGGATAGAAGCACTTGCATTTGAAAGAGTTTCAAGCATGCTTGGGTATTCGTATGATCTTAGCAACTCAGATTTGGAAAACAACTGTCGCGTGGTGCACCGCGATAACCAGGCACCCAGGAGTTTCTGAAAAAAAATTTTCAGCGATTTTCACGAAACCACTTCTCCTCAACTTGAATTGGGCTAAAAATCCATCCCTGAAAATAAAAATTCTCTGAGTGGTGTGTAAATGCAGATCCTTATCCTACCTGGGGTGTCCACTGAACATTTCCGCGATCTCTAGTTGAAGTTCACTGGGCATAGGATTTTGACATATTACCCAAACCAAAAGGAATGAGTGGGAAACAATCCAGACAACGGATAGAAGCACTTGCATTTGAATGAGTTTCAAGCATGCTTGGATACTCGTGTGATCTGAGTGACTCAGCTTTGGAATACAACTGTCGCGTGGTGCACCGCGAGATTGGCACCCCGGCGTTTCTGAAAAAATATTTTCAGCGATTTTCACGTAACCACTTTTCTTCAACTTGAATTGGGCTAAATATCCATCCCTGAAAATAAAAATTCTCTGAGTGGTATGTAAATGCTGATCCTTACCCTACCTGGAGTGTCCACTGAGTATTACCGCGAACTCTAGTTGAAGTTCTCTGGGCATGGGATTTTGACATATTATCCAAACTAAAAGGAATGAGTGGGAAACAATCAAGACAATGGATAGAAGCACTTGCGTTTGAATGAGTTTCAAGCATGCTTGGGTATTCGTGTGATCTGAGTGACTCAGCTTTGGAATACAACTGTCCTGTGGAGCACAGCGACATCCAGGCACCCCGGTGTTTCTGAAAAAAAATTTTCAGTGATTTTCACGAAACCACTTTTCTTCAACTTGAATTGGGCTAAAAATCCATCCATAAAAATAAAAATTCTCTGAGTGGTGTGTAAATGCTGATCCTTACCCTACCTGGAGTGTCCACTGAGTATTACCGCGAACTGTAGTTGAAGTTCTCTGGGCACAGGATTTTGACATGTTCCCCAAACCAAAAGGAATGAGTGGGAAACAATCAAGACAACGGATAGAAACACTTGCATTTGAATGACTTTCAAGCATGCTTGGGTACTCGTGTGATCTGAGTGACTCAGCTTTGGAATACAACTGTCGCGTGGAGCACCGCAACATCCAGGCACCCCGGAGTTTCTGAAAAAAAATTTTCAGCGATTTTCACGAAACCACTTTTTTTCAACTTGAATTGGGCTAAAAATCCATCCCTGAAAATAAAAATTCCCTGAGTGGTGTGTAAATGCTGATCTTTACCCTATCTGGGGTGTCGACTGAGTATTACCGCGAACTCTAGTTGAAGTTCTCTGGACATGGGATTTTGACATATTACCCAAACCAAAAGGAATCAGTGGGAAACAATCAAGACAACGGATAGAAGCACTTGCATTTGAATGAGTTTCAAGCATGCTTGGGTACTCTTGTGATCTGAGTGACTCAGCTTTGGAATACAACTGTCGCGTTGAGCACCGCGACATCCAGGCACCCCGGAGTTTCTGAAAAAAATTTTTCAGCGATTTTCACGAAACCACTTCTCCTCAACTATAATTGCGCTAAAAATCCATCCCTGAAAATAAAAATTCACTAAGTGGTGTGTAAATGCTGATCCTTACCCTACCTGGGGTGTCCACTGAGTATTACTGCGAATTCTAGTTGAAGTTCTCTGGGCATGGGATTTTGACATATTACCCAAACCAAAAGGAATGAGTGGGAAACAATCAAGACAAGGGATAGAAGCACTTGCATTTCAATGAGTTTCAAGCATGCTTGGGTACTCTTGTGATCTGAGTGACTCAGCTTTGGAATACAACTGTCGCGTGGAGCACCGCGACATCCAGGCACCCCAAAGTTTCTGAAAAAAAATTTTCAGCGATTTTCACGAAACCACTTTTCTTCAACTTGAATTGGGCTAAAAATCCATCCCTGAAAATAAAAATTCTCTGAGTGGTGTGTAAATGCTGATCCTTACCCTACCTGGGGTGTCGACTGAGTATTACTGCGAACTCTATCTGAAGTTCTCTGGGCATGGGATTTTGACATATTACCCAAACCAAATGGAATGATTGGGAAACAATCAAGACAACGGATAGAGGCAGTTGCATTTGAATGAGTTTCAAGCATACTTGGGTATTCGTGTGATCTGAGTGACTCAGCTTTGGAATACAACTGTCGCGTGGTGCACCGCGACATCCAGGCACTCCGGAGTTTCTGAAAAAAAATTTTCAGCGATTTTCACGAAACCACTTTTCTTCAACTTGAATTGGGCTAAAAATCCATCCCTGAAAATAAAAATTCTCTGAGTGGTGTGTAAATGCTGATCCTTACCCTATCTGGGGTGTCGACTGAGTATTACCGCGAATTCTAGTTGAAGTTCTCTGGGCATAGGATTTTGACATATTACCCAAGCCAAAAGGAATGAGTGCGAAAAAATCAAGATAACGAATAGAAGCACTTCCATTTGAATGAGTTTCAAGCATGCCTGGGTGTTCGTGTGATCTGAGTGACTCAGCTTTGGAATACAACTGTCGCGTGGTGCACCGCGATATCCAGGCACCCCGGAGTTTCTGAAAAAATATTTTCAGCGATTTTCACAAAACCACTTTTCTTCAACTTGAATTGGGCTAAAAATCCATCCCTGAAAATAAAAATTCTCTGAGTGGTGTGTAAATGCTGATCTTTACCCTACCTGGTGTGTCCACTGAGCATTTCCGTTAACTCTATCTGAAGTTCTCTGGGCATGGGATTTTGACATATTACTCAAACTAAAAGGAATGATTGGGAAACAATCAAGACAACGGATGGAGGCAGTTGTATTTGAATGAGTTTCAAGCATGCTTCGATACTCGTGTGATCTGAGTGACTCAGCTTTGGAATACAACTGTCGCTTGGAGTATCGCGACATCCAGGCACCCCGGAGTTTCTGAAAAAAAATTTTCAGCGATTTTCACGAAACCACTTTTCTTCAAATTGAATTGGGATAAAAATCCATCCCTGAAAATAAAAATTCTCTTAGTGGTGTGTAAATGCTGATCCTTACCCTACCTGGTGTGTCCACTGAGCATTTCCGCGAACTCCATCTGAAGTTCTCTGGGCATGGGATTTTGACATGTTCCCAAAACCAAAAGGAATGAGTGGGAAACAATCAAGATTACGTATAGAAGCACGTGCATTTGAATGAGTTTCAAGCATGCTTGGGTACTCGTGTGATCTGAGTGACTCAGCATTGGAATACAACTGTCATGTGCTGCACCGCGACATCCAGGCACCCCGGAGTTTCTGAAAAAAAAATTTCAGCGATTTTCACGAAACCACTTTTCTTCAACTTGAATTGATCTAAAAATCCATCCCTGAAAATAAAAATTCTCTGAGTGGTGTGTAAATGCTGATCCTGAGCCTACCTGGTGTGTCCACTGAGCATTTCCGCGAACTCTATCTGAAGTTCTCTGGGCATGGGATTTTGACATGTTCCCCAAACCAAATGGAATGAGTGGGAAATAATCAAGACAACGGATAGAAGCACTTACATTTGAATGAGTTTCAAGCATGCTTGGGTACTAGTGTGATCTGAGTGACTCAGCTTTGGAATACAACTGTCACGTGGAGCACCGCGACATCCAGGCACCCCGGAGTTTCTGAAAAAAATTTTCAGCGATTTTCACGAAACCACTTTTCTTCAACTTGAATTAGGCTAAAAATCCATCCCTGAAAATTAAAATTCTCTGAGTAGTGTGTAAATGCTGATCCTGAGCCTACCTGGGGTGTCCACTGAGCATTTCCGCGAAATCTATCTGAAGTTCTCTGGGTATGGGATTTTGACATGTTCCCCAAACCAAAAGGAATGAGTGGGAAACAATCAAGAGAACGGATAGAAGCACTTGCATTTCAATGAGTTTCAAGCATGCTTGGGTACTCGTGTGATCTGAGTGACTCAGCTTTGGAATACAACTGTCGCGTGGAGAACCGCGACATCCAGGCACCCCGGAGTTTCTGAAAATATAATTTTCAGCGATTTTAACGAAACCACTTTTCTTCAACTTGAATTGGGCTTAAAATCCATCCTTGAAAATAAAAATTCTCTGAGTGGTGTGTAAATGCTCATCCTTACCCTACCTGGGGTGTCGACTGAGTATTACCGCGAACTCTAGTTGAAGTTCTCTGGGCATGGGATTTTGACATATTACCCAAACCATAAGGAATGAGTGGGAAAAAATCAAGACAACGGATAGAAACACTTGCATTTGAATGAGTTTCAAGCATGCCTGGGTATTCGTGTGATCTGAGTGACTCAGCTTGGGAATACAACTGTCGCGTGGTGCACCGCGACATCCAGGCACCCCGGAGTTTCTGAAAAAAAATTTTCAGCGATTTTCACGAAACCACTTTTCTTCAACTTGAATTGGGCTAAAAATCCATCCCTGAAAATAAAAATTCTCTGAGTGGTGTGTAAATGCTGATCCTTACCTTACCTGGGGTGTCGACTGAGTATTACCGCGAACTCTATTTGAAGTTTTCTGGGCATGGGATTTTGACATATTACCCAAACCGAAAGGAATGAGTGGAAAACAATCAAGACAATGGACAGAAGCACTTGCATTTCAATGAGTTTCAAGCATGCTTGGGTACTGGTGTGATGTGAGTAACTCAGCTTTGGAATACAACTGTCGCGTGGTGCACCGCGATATCCAGGCACCCCGGAGTTTCTGAAAAAAAATTTTCAGCGATTTTCACGAAACCACTTTTCTTCAACTTGAATTGGGCTAAAAATCCATCACTGAAAATAAAAATTCTCTGAGTGGTGTGTAAATGCTGATCCTTACCCTACGTGGTGTGTCCACTGAGCATTGCCGCACACTCTATCTGAAGTTCTCTGGACATGGGATTTTGACATGTTCCCCAAACCAAACGGAATGAGTGTGAAATAATCAAGACAACGGATAGAAGCACTTGCATTTTAATGAGTTTCAAGCATGATTGGGTATTCGTGTGATCTGAGTGACTCAGCTTTGGAATACAACTGTTACGTTGAGCACCGCGACATCCAGGCACCCCGGAGTTTCTGAAAAAAAATTTTCAGCGATTTTCACGAAACCACTTCTCCTCAACTTGAATTGGGGTAAAAATCCATCCCTGAAAATAAAAATTCTCTGAGTGGTGTGTAAATGCTGATCCTTACCCTACCTGGGGTGTCGACTGAGTATTACCGCGAACTCTAGTTGAGGTTCTCTGGACATGGGATTTTGACATATTACCCAAACCAAAAGGAATCAGTGGGAAACAATCAAGACAACGGATAGAAGCACTTGCATTTGAATGAGTTTCAAGCATGCTTGGGTACTCTTGTGATCTGAGTGACTCAGCTTTGGAATACAACTGTCGCGTGGAGCACAGCGACATCCAGGCACCCTGGAGTTTCTGAAAACAAATTTTCAGCGATTTTCACGAAACCACTTTTCTTCAACTTGAATTGGGCTAAAAATCCATCCCTGAAAATAAAAATTCTCTGAGTGGTGTGTAAATGCTGATCCTTACCCTACCTGGGGTGTCCACTGAGTATTACCGCGAATTCTAGTTGAAATTCTCTGGGCATGGGATTTTGACATATTACCCAAACCAAAAGGAATGAGTGGAAAACAATCAAGACAATGGATAGAAGCACTTGCATTTCAATGAGTTTCAAGCATGATTGGGTATTCGTGTGATCTGAGTGACTCAGCTTTGGAATACAACTGTCGCGTTGAGCACCGCGACATCCAGGCACCCCGGAGTTTCTGAAAAAAATTTTCAGCGATTTTCACGAAACCACTTCTCCTCAACTATAATTGCGCTAAAAATCCATCCCTGAAAATAAAAATTCACTAAGTGGTGTGTAAATGCTGATCCTTACCCTACCTGGGTTGTCCACTGAGTATTACCGCGAATTCTAGTTGAAGTTCTCTGGGCATGGGATTTTGACATATTACCCAAACCAAAAGGAATGAGTGGGAAACAATCAAGACAAGGGATAGAAGCACTTGCATTTCAATGAGTTTCAAGCATGCTTGGGTACTCTTGTGATCTGAGTGACTCAGCTTTGGAATACAACTGTCGCGTGGAGCACCGCGACATCCAGGCACCCCAAAGTTTCTGAAAACAAATTTTCAGCGATTTTCACGAAACCACTTTTCTTCAACTTGAATTGGGCTAAAAATCCATCACTGAAAATAAAAATTCTCTGAGTGGTGTGTAAATGCTGATCCTTACCCTACCTGGGGTGTCGACTGAGTATTACCGCGAACTCTAGTTGAAGTTCTCTGGACATGGGATTTTGACATATTACCCGAACCAAAAGGAATAAGTGGGAAACAATCAAGACAACGGATGGAAGCACTTGCATTTGAATGAGTTTCAAGCATGCTTGGGTACTCTTGTGATCTGAGTGACTCAGCTTTGGAATACAACTGTCGCGTGGAGCACAGCGACATCCAGGCACCCTGGAGTTTCTGAAAAAAAATTTTCAGCGATTTTCACGAAACCACTTTTATTCAACTTGAATTAGGCTAAAAATCCATCCCTGAAAATAAAAATTCTCTGAGTGGTGTGTAAATGCTGATCCTTACCCTACCTGGGGTGTCCACTGAGTATTACCGCGAATTCTAGTTGAAGTTCTCTGGGCATGGGATTTTGACATATTACCCAAACCAAAAGGAATGAGTGGGAAACAATCAAGACAAGGGATAGAAGCACTTGCATTTCAATGAGTTTCAAGCATGCTTGGGTACTCTTGTGATCTGAGTGACTCAGCTTTGGAATACAAATGTCGCGTGGAGCACCGCGACATCCAGGCATCCCCAAAGTTTCTGAAAAAAAATTTTCAGCGATTTTCACGAAACCACTTTTCTTCAACTTGAATTGGGCTAAAAATCCATCCCTGAAAATAAAAATTCTCTGAGTGGTGTGTAAATGCTGATCCTTACCCTACCTGGTGTGTCCACTGAGCATTGCCGCGCACTCTATCTGAAGTTCTCTGGGCATGGGATGTTGACATGTTCCCCAAACCAAACGGAATGAGTGGGAAATAATCAAGACAACGGATAGAAGGACTTGCATTGCAATGAGTTTCAAGCATGATTGGGTATTCGTGTGATCTGAGTGACTCAGCTTTGGAATACAAGTGTCGCGTGGAGCACCGCGACATCCAGGCACCCCGGAGTTTCTGAAAAAAAATTTTCAGCGATTTTCACGAAACCAATTCTCCTCAACTTGAATTGGGCTAAAAATCCATCCCTGAAAATAAAAATTCTCTGAGTGGTGTGTAAATGCTGATCCTTACCCTACCTGGGGTGTCCACTGAGCATTTCCGCGAGCTCTAGTTGAAGTTCACTGGGCATAGGATTTTGACATATTACCCAAACCAAATGGAATGAGTGGGAAACAATCAAGACAACGGATAGAGGCAGTTGCATTTGAATGAGTTTCAAGCATGCTTGGGTATTCGTGTGATCTGAGTGACTCAGCTTTGGAATACAACTGTCGCGTGGTGCACCGCGACATCCAGGCACTCCGGAGTTTCTGAAAAAAAATTTTCAGCGATTTTCACGAAACCACTTTTCTTCAACTTGAATTGGGCTAAAAAGCCATCCCTGAAAATAAAAATTCTCTGAGTGGTGTGTAAATGCTGATCCTTACCCTACCTGGGGTGTCCACTGAGCATTTCCGCGAACTCTAGTTGAAGTTCTCTGGGCATGGGATTTTGACATATTACCCAAACCAAAATGAATGAGTAGGAAACAATCAAGACAAGGGATAGAAGCAGTTGCATTTCAATGAGTTTCAAGCATGCTTGGGTACTCTTGTGATCTGAGTGACTCAGCTTTGGAATACAACTGTCGCGTGGAGCACCGCGACATCCAGGGACCCCGGAGTTTCTGAAAAAAAATTTTCAGCGATTTTCAAGAAACCACTTTTCTTCAACTTGAATTGGGCTAAAAATCCATCCCTGAAAATACAAATTCTCTGAGTGGTGTGTAAATGCTGATCCTTACCCTACCTGGGGTGTCGACTGAGTATTACCGCGAACTCTAGTTGAAGTTCTCTGGACATGGGATTTTGACATGTTCCCCAAACCAAACGGAATGAGTTGGAAATAATCCAGACAACGGATAAAAGCACTTGCATTTCAATGAGTTTCAAGCATGATTGGGTATTCGTGTGATCTGAGTGACTCAGCTTTGGAATACAACTGTCGCGTGGAGCACCGCGACATCCAGGCACCCCGGAGTTTTTGAAAAAAAATTTTCAGCGATTTTCAGGAAACCACTTTTCTTCAACTTGAATTGGGCTAAAAATCCATCCCTGAAATTAAAAATTCTCTGTGTGGTGTGTTAATGCAGATCCTTACCCTACCTGGTGTGTCCACTGAGCATTTCCGCTAACACTATCTGAAGTTCTCTGGGCATAGGATTTTGACATATTACCCAAACCAAATGGAATGATTGGGAAACAATCAAGACAACGGATAGAAGCACTTGCATTTGAATGAGTTTCAAGCATGCTTGGGTACTGGTGTGATCTGAGTGACTCAGCTTTGGAATACAACTGTCACGTGGTGCACCGCGATATCCAGGCACCCCGGAGTTTCTGAAAAAAATTTTCAGCGATTTTCAGGAAACCACTTTTCTTCAACTTGAGTTGGGCTAAAAATCCATCCCTGAAAATAAAAATTCTCTGAGTGGTGTGTAAATGCTAATCCTTACCCTACCTGGGGTGTCGACTGAGTATTACTGCGAACTCTAGTTGAAGTTCTCTGGGCATGGGATTTTGACATATTAGCCAAACTAAAAGGAATGAGTGGGAAACAATCAAGACAACGGATAGAAGCACTTACATTTGAATGAGTTTCAAGCATGCTTGGGTACTCTTGTGATCTGAGTGACTCAGCTTTGGAATACAACTGTCGCGTGGTGCACCGCGATATCCAGGCACCCCGGAGTTTCTGAAAAAAAATTTTCAGCGATTTTCACGAAACCACTTTTCTTCAACTTGAATTGGGCTAAAAATCCATCACTGAAAATAAAAATTCTCTGAGTGGTGTGTAAATGCTGATCCTTACCCTACCTGGGGTGTCGACTGAGTATTACCGCGAACTCTAGTTGAAGTTCTCTGGGCATGGGATTTTGACATATTAGCCAAACTAAAAGGAATGAGTGGGAAACAATCAAGACAAGGGATAGAAGCACTTGCATTTCAATGAGTTTCAAGCATGCTTGGGTACTCTTGTGATCTGAGTGACTCAGCTTTGGAATACAACTGTCGCGTGGAGCACCGCGACATCCAGGCACCCTGGAGTTTCTGAAAAAAAATTTTCAGCGATTTTCACGAAACCACTTCTCCTCAACTTGAATTGGGCTAAAAATCCATCCCTGAAAATAAAAATTCTCTGAGTGGTGTGTAAATGCTGATCCTTACCCTACCTGGGGTGTCCACTGATGATTTCCACGAACGCTAGTTGAAATCCACTGGGCATAGGATTTTGACATATTACCCAAACCAAAAGGAATGAGTGGGAAACAATCCAGACAACGGATAGAAGCACTTGCATTTGAATGAGTTTCAAGCATGCTTGGGTACTGGTGTGATCTGAGTGACTCAGCTTTGGAATACAACTGTCGCGTGGTGCACCGCGATATCCAGGCACCCCGGAGTTTCTGAAAAAAAATTTTCAGCGATTTTCAGGAAACCACTTTTCTTCAACTTGAATTGGGCTAAAAATCCATCCCTGAAAATAAAAATTCTCTGAGTGGTGTGTAAATGCTGATTCTTACCCTACCTGGGGTGTCGACTGAGTATTACCGTGAACTCTAGTTGAAGTTCTCTGGGCATGGGATTTTGACATGTTCCCCAAACCAAACGGAATGAGTGGGAAATAATCAAGACAACGGATAGAAGCACTTGCATTTCAATGAGTTTCAAGCATGATTGGGTATTCGTGTGATCTGAGTGACTCAGCTTTGGAATACAACTGTCACGTGGAGCACCGCGACATCCAGGCACCCCGGAGTTTCTGAAAAAAAATTTTCAGCGATTTTCACGAAACCACTTCTCCTCAACTTGAATTGGGCTAAAAATCCATCCCTGAAAATAAAAATTCTCTGAGTGGTGTGTAAATGCAGATCCTTACCCTACCTTGGGTGTCCACTGAGCATTTCCGCGATCTCTAGTTGAAGTTCACTGGGCATAGGATTTTGACATATTACCCAAACCAAAAGGAATGAGTGGGAAACAATCCAGACAACGGATAGAAGCACTTGCATTTGAATGAGTTTCAAGCATGCTTGGGTACTCGTGTGATCTGAGTGACTAAGCTTTGGAATACAACTGTTGCGTGGAACACCGCGACATCCAGGCACCCCGGAGTTTCTAAAAAAAATTTTCTGTGATTTTCACAAAACCACTTTTCTTCAACTTGAATTGGGCTAAAAATCCATCCCTGAAAATAAAAATTCTCTGAGTAGTGTGTAAATGCTGATCCTTACCCTACCTGGGGTGTCGACTGAGTATTACCGCGAACTCTAGTTGAAGTTCTCTGGGCATGGGATTTTGACATATTACCCAAACCAAAAGGAATCAGTGGGAAACAATCAAGACAACGGATAGAAGCACTTGCATTTGAATGAGTTTCAAGCATGCTTGGGTACTCGTATGATCTGAGTGACTCAGCTTTGGAATACAACTGTCGCGTGGAGCACCGCGACATCCAGGCACCCCGGAGTTTCTGAAAAAAAATTTTCAGCGATTTTCACTAAACCACTTTTCTTCAACTTGAATTGGGCTAAAAATCCATCCCTGAAAATAAAAATTCTCTGAGTGGTGTGTAAATGCTGATCCTTACCCTACCTGGTGTGTCCACTGAGCATTGCCGCGCACTCTATCTGAAGTTCTTTTGGCATGGGATTTTGACATGTTCCCCAAACCAAACGGAATGAGTGGGAAATAATCAAGACAACGGATAGAAGCACTTGCATTTCAATGAGTTTCAAGCATGATTGGGTATTCGTGTGATCTGAGTGACTCAGCTTTGGAATACAACTGTCACGTGGAGCACCGCGACATCCAGGCACCCCGGAGTTTCTGAAAAAAAATTTTCAGCGATTTTCACGAAACCACTTCTCCTCAACTTGAATTGGGCTAAAAATCCATCCCTGAAAATAAAAATTCTCTGAGTGGTGTGTAAATGCAGATCCTTACCCTACCTTGGGTGTCCACTGAGCATTTCCGCGATCTCTAGTTGAAGTTCACTGGGCATAGGATTTTGACATATTACCCAAACCAAAAGGAATGAGTGGGAAACAATCCAGACAACGGATAGAAGCACTTGCATTTGAATGAGTTTCAAGCATGCTTGGGTACTCGTGTGATCTGAGTGACTAAGCTTTGGAATACAACTGTTGCGTGGAACACCGCGACATCCAGGCACCCCGGAGTTTCTAAAAAAAATTTTCTGTGATTTTCACAAAACCACTTTTCTTCAACTTGAATTGGGCTAAAAATCCATCCCTGAAAATAAAAATTCTCTGAGTAGTGTGTAAATGCTGATCCTTACCCTACCTGGGGTGTCGACTGAGTATTACCGCGAACTCTAGTTGAAGTTCTCTGGGCATGGGATTTTGACATATTACCCAAACCAAAAGGAATCAGTGGGAAACAATCAAGACAACGGATAGAAGCACTTGCATTTGAATGAGTTTCAAGCATGCTTGGGTACTCGTATGATCTGAGTGACTCAGCTTTGGAATACAACTGTCGCGTGGAGCACCGCGACATCCAGGCACCCCGGAGTTTCTGAAAAAAAATTTTCAGCGATTTTCACGAAACCACTTTTCTTCAACTTGAATTGGGCTAAAAATCCATCCCTGAAAATAAAAATTCTCTGAGTGGTGTGTAAATGCTGATCCTTACCCTACCTGGTGTGTCCACTGAGCATTGCCGCGCACTCTATCTGAAGTTCTTTTGGCATGGGATTTTGACATGTTCCCCAAACCAAACGGAATGAGTGGGAAATAATCAAGACAACGGATAGAAGCACTTGCATTTGAATGAGTTTCAAGCATGCTTGGGTATTCGTGTGATCTAAGTGCCTCAGCTTTGGAATACAACTGTCGCGTGGAGCACCGCGACATCCAGGCACCCCGGAGTTTCTGAAAAAAAATTTTCAGCGATTTTCAGGAAATCACTTTTCTTCAACTTGAATTGGGCTAAAAATCCATCACTGAAAATAAATATTCTCTGAGTGGTGTGTAAGTGCTGATCCTTACCCTACCTGGGGTGTCCACTGAGCATTTCCGCGAACTCTAGTTGAAGTTCACTGGGCATAGGATTTTGAAATATTACCCAAGCCAAAAGGAATGAGTGGGAAACAATCCAGACAACGGATAGAAGCACTTGCATTTGAATGAGTTTCAAGCATGCTTGGGTACTCGTGTGATCTGAGTGACTCAGCTTTGGAATACAAGTGTCGCGTGGAGCACCGCGACATCCAGGCACCCCGGAGTTTCTGAAAAAAAATTTTCAGTGATTTTCACAAAACCACTTTTCTTCAACTTGAATTGGGCTAAAAATCCATCCCTGAAAATAAAAATTCTCTGAGTAGTGTGTAAATGCTGATCCTTACCCTACCTGGGGTGTCGACTGAGTATTACCGCGAACTCTAGTTGAAGTTCTCTGGGCATGGGATTTTGACATATTACCCAAACCAAAAGGAATCAGTGGGAAACAATCAAGACAACGGATAGAAGCACTTGCATTTGAATGAGTTTCAAGCATGCTTGAGTACTCTTGTGATCTGAGTGACTCAGCTTTGGAATACAACTGTCGCGTGGAGCACCGCGACATCCAGGCACCCCGGAGTTTCTGAAAAAAAATTTTCAGCGATTTTCAAGAAACCACTTTTCTTCAACTTGAATTGGGCTAAAAATCCATCCCTGAAAATAAAAATTCTCTGAGTGGTGTGTAAATGCTGATCCTTACCCTACCTGGGGTGTCGACTGAGTATTACCGCGAACTCTAGTTGAAGTTCTCTGGGCATGGGATTTTGACATATTACCCAAACTAAAAGGAATGAGTGGGAAACAATCAAGACAAGGGATAGAAGCACTTGCATTTGAATGAGTTTCAAGCATGCTTGGGTACTGGTGTGATCTGAGTGACTCAGCTTTGGAATACAACTGTCGCGTGGTGCACCGCGATATCCAGGCACCCCGGAGTTTCTGAAAAAAAATTTTCAGCGATTTTCACGAACCCAATTTTCTTCAACTTGAATTGGGCTAAAAATCCATCACTGAAAATATAAATTCTCTGAGTGGTGTGTAAATGCTGATCCCTACCCTACCTGGTGTGTCCACTGAGCATTGCCGCGCACTCTATCTGAAGTTCTCTGGGCATGGGATTTTGACATGTTCCCCAAACCAAACGGAATGAGTGGGAAATAATCAAGACAACGGATAGAAGCACTTGCATTTGAATGAGTTTCAAGCATGCTTGGGTACTCTTGTGATCTGAGTGACTCAGCTTTGGAATACAACTGTCGCGTGGAGCACCGCGACATCCAGGCACCCCGGAGTTTCTGAAAAAAAATTTTCAGCGATTTTCACGAAACCACTTTTCCTCAACTTGAATTGGGCTAAAACTCCATCCCTGAAAATTAAAATTTTCTGAGTAGTGTGTAAATGCTAATCCTTACCCTACCTTGTTTGTCCACTGAGCATTTCCGCGAACTCTACCTGAAGTTAACTGGGCATGGGATTTTGACATGTTCCCCAAACCAAAAGGAATGAGTGGGAAACAATCAAGACAACGGATAGAAGCACTTGCATTTGAATGAGTTTCAAGCATGCTTGGGTATTCGTGTGATCTGAGTGACTCTGCTTTGGAATACAACTGTCGCATGGTGCACAGCGATATCCGGGCATCCCGGAGTTTCTGAAAAAAAATTTTCAGCGATTTTCACGAAACCACTTTTCTTCAACTTGAATTGGGCTAAAAATCCATCCCTGAAAATAAAAATTCTCTGAGTGGTGTGTAAATGCTGATCCTTACCCTACCTGGTGTGTCCACTGAGCATTTCCGCGAACTCTATCTGAAGTTCTCTGGGCATGGGATTTTGACATGTTCCCCAAACCAAAAGGAATGAGTGGGAAACAATCAAGACAACGTATAGAAGCACGTGAATTTGAATGAGTTTCAAGCATGCTTGGGTACTCGTGTGATCTTAATGACTCAGCTTTGGAATACAACTGTCGCGTGGTGCACCGCAACATCCAGGCACCCCGGAGTTTCTGAAAAAAAATTTTCAGCGATTTTCATGAAAGCACTTTTCTTCAACTTGATTTGGGCTAAAAATCCATCCCTGAAAATAAAAATTCTCTGAGTGGTGTGTAAATGCTGATCCTTACCCTACCTGGGGTGTCCACTGAGTATTACCGCGAACTCTAGTTGAAGTAATCTGGGTATGGGATATTGACATATTACCCAAACCAAAAGGAATGAGTGGGAAACAATCAAGACAACGGATAGAAGCACTTGCATTTGAATGAGTTTCAAGCATGCTTGGGTATTCGTGTGATCTGAGTGACTCAGCTTTGGAATACAACTGTCGCATGGTGCACAGCGATATCTAGGCACCCCGGAGTTTATGAAAAAAAAATTTCAGCGATTTTCACGAAACCACTTTTCTTCAACTTGAATTGGGCTAAAAATCCATCCCTGAAAATAAAAATTCTCTGAGTGGTGTGTCAATGCTGATCCTTACCCTAGCTGGGGTGTCCACTGAGTATTACCGCGAACTGTAGTTGAAGTTCTCTGGGCATGGGATTTTGACATGTTACCCAAACCAAAAAGAATGAGTGGGAAACACTCAAGACAACAGATAGAAGCACTTGCATTTGAATGAGTTTCAAGCATGCTTGGGTACTCGTGTGATCTGAGTGGCTCAGCTTTGGAATACAACTGTCGCGTGGAGCACCGCGACATCCAGGCACCCCGGAGTTTTTGAAAAAAAAATTTCAGCGATTTTCACGAAACCACTTTTCCTCAACTTGAATTGGGCTAAAAATCCATCCCTGAAAATAAAAATTCTCTGAGTGGTGTGTAAATGCTGATCCTTACCCTACCTGGTGTGTCCACTGAGCATTTCCGCGAACTCTACCTGAAGTTAACAGGGCATGGGATTTTGACATGTTCCCCAAACCAAACGGAATGAGTGGGAAACAATCAAGACAACGGATAGAAGCACTTGCATTTGAATGAGTTTCAAGCATGCTTGGGTATTCGTGTGATCTGAGTGACTCTGCTTTGGAATACAACTGTCGCATGGTGCACAGCGATATCCGGGCATCCCGGAGTTTCTGAAAAAAAATTTTCAGCGATTTTCACGAAACCACTTCTCCTCAACTTGAATTGGGCTGAAAATCCATCCCTGAAAATAAAAATTCTCCAAGTGGTGTGTAAATGCTGATCCTTACCCTACCTGGGGTGTCCACTGAGTATTACCGCAAACTCTAGTTGAAGTTTTCTGGGCATGGGATTTTGACATATTACCCAAACTAAAAGGAATGAGTGGGAAACAATCAAGACAACGGATAGAAGCACTTGCATTTGAATGAGTTTCAAGCATGCTTGGGTATTCGTGTGATCTGAGTGACTCTTCTTTGGAATACAACTGTCGCATGGTGCACAGCGATATCCGGGCATCCCGGAGTTTCTGAAAAAAAATTTTCAGCGATTTTCACGAAACCACTTTTCTTCAACTTGAATTGGGCTAAAAATCCATCCCTGAAAATAAAAATTCTCTGAGTGGTGTGTAAATGCTGATCCTTACCCTACCTGGTGTGTCCACTGAGCATTTCCGCGAACTCTATCTGAAGTTCTCTGGGCATGGGATTTTGACATGTTCCCCAAACCAAAAGGAATGAGTGGGAAACAATCAAGACAACGTATAGAAGCACGTGAATTTGAATGAGTTTCAAGCATGCTTGGGTACTCGTGTGATCTTAATGACTCAGCTTTGGAATACAACTGTCGCGTGGTGCACCGCAACATCCAGGCACCCCGGAGTTTCTGAAAAAAAATTTTCAGCGATTTTCATGAAAGCACTTTTCTTCAACTTGATTTGGGCTAAAAATCCATCCCTGAAAATAAAAATTCTCTGAGTGGTGTGTAAATGCTGATCCTTACCCTACCTGGGGTGTCCACTGAGTATTACCGCGAACTCTAGTTGAAGTAATCTGGGTATGGGATATTGACATATTACCCAAACCAAAAGGAATGAGTGGGAAACAATCAAGACAACGGATAGAAGCACTTGCATTTGAATGAGTTTCAAGCATGCTTGGGTATTCGTGTGATCTGAGTGACTCAGCTTTGGAATACAACTGTCGCATGGTGCACAGCGATATCTAGGCACCCCGGAGTTTATGAAAAAAAAATTTCAGCGATTTTCACGAAACCACTTTTCTTCAACTTGAATTGGGCTAAAAATCCATCCCTGAAAATAAAAATTCTCTGAGTGGTGTGTAAATGCTGATCCTTACCCTAGCTGGGGTGTCCACTGAGTATTACCGCGAACTGTAGTTGAAGTTCTCTGGGCATGGGATTTTGACATGTTACCCAAACCAAAAAGAATGAGTGGGAAACACTCAAGACAACAGATAGAAGCACTTGCATTTGAATGAGTTTCAAGCATGCTTGGGTACTCGTGTGATCTGAGTGGCTCAGCTTTGGAATACAACTGTCGCGTGGAGCACCGCGACATCCAGGCACCCCGGAGTTTTTGAAAAAAAAATTTCAGCGATTTTCACGAAACCACTTTTCCTCAACTTGAATTGGGCTAAAAATCCATCCCTGAAAATAAAAATTCTCTGAGTGGTGTGTAAATGCTGATCCTTACCCTACCTGGTGTGTCCACTGAGCATTTCCGCGAACTCTACCTGAAGTTAACAGGGCATGGGATTTTGACATGTTCCCCAAACCAAACGGAATGAGTGGGAAACAATCAAGACAACGGATAGAAGCACTTGCATTTGAATGAGTTTCAAGCATGCTTGGGTATTCGTGTGATCTGAGTGACTCTGCTTTGGAATACAACTGTCGCATGGTGCACAGCGATATCCGGGCATCCCGGAGTTTCTGAAAAAAAATTTTCAGCGATTTTCACGAAACCACTTCTCCTCAACTTGAATTGGGCTAAAAATCCATCCCTGAAAATAAAAATTCTCCAAGTGGTGTGTAAATGCTGATCCTTACCCTACCTGGGGTGTCCACTGAGTATTACCGCAAACTCTAGTTGAAGTTTTCTGGGCATGGGATTTTGACATATTACCCAAACTAAAAGGAATGAGTGGGAAACAATCAAGACAACGGATAGAAGCACTTGCATTTGAATGAGTTTCAAGCATGCTTGGGTATTCGTGTGATCTGAGTGACTCAGCTTTGGAATACAACTGTCGCATGGTGCACAGCGATATCCGGGCATCCCGGAGTTTCTGAAAAAAAAATTTCAGCGATTTTCACGAAACCACTTTTCTTCAACTTGAATTGGGCTAAAAATCCATCCCTGAAAATAAAAATTCTCTGAGTGGTGTGTAAATGCTGATCCTTACCCTACCTGGTGTGTCCACTGAGCATTTCCGCGAACTCTATCTGAAGTTCTCTAGGCATGGGATTTTGACATGTTCCCCAAACCAAAAGGAATGAGTGGGAAACAATCAAGACAACGTATAGAAGCACGTGAATTTGAATGAGTTTCAAGCATGCTTGGGTACTCGTGTGATCTTAATGACTCAGCTTTGGAATACAACTGTCGCGTGGTGCACCGCAACATCCAGGCACCCCGGAGTTTCTGAAAAAAAATTTTCAGCGATTTTCATGAAAGCACTTTTCTTCAACTTGATTTGGGCTAAAAATCCATCCCTGAAAATAAAAATTCTCTGAGTGGTGTGTAAATGCTGATCCTTACCCTACCTGGGGTGTCCACTGAGTATTACCGCGAACTCTAGTTGAAGTAATCTGGGTATGGGATATTGACATATTACCCAAACCAAAAGGAATGAGTGGGAAACAATCAAGACAACGGATAGAAGCACTTGCATTTGAATGAGTTTCAAGCATGCTTGGGTATTCGTGTGATCTGAGTGACTCAGCTTTGGAATACAACTGTCGCATGGTGCACAGCGATATCTAGGCACCCCGGAGTTTATGAAAAAAAATTTTCAGCGATTTTCACGAAACCACTTTTCTTCAACTTGAATTGGGCTAAAAATCCATCCCTGAAAATAAAAATTCTCTGAGTGGTGTGTAAATGCTGATCCTTACCCTAGCTGGGGTGTCCACTGAGTATTACCGCGAACTGTAGTTGAAGTTCTCTGGGCATGGGATTTTGACATGTTACCCAAACCAAAAAGAATGAGTGGGAAACACTCAAGACAACAGATAGAAGCACTTGCATTTGAATGAGTTTCAAGCATGCTTGGGTACTCGTGTGATCTGAGTGGCTCAGCTTTGGAATACAACTGTCGCATGGAGCACCGCGACATCCAGGCACCCCGGAGTTTTTGAAAAAAAATTTTCAGCGATTTTCACGAAACCACTTTTCCTCAACTTGAATTGGGCTAAAAATCCATCCCTGAAAATAAAAATTCTCTGAGTGGTGTGTAAATGCTGATCCTTACCCTACCTGGTGTGTCCACTGAGCATTTCCGCGAACTCTATCTGAAGTTCTCTGGGCATGGGATTTTGACATGTTCCCCAAACCAAATGGAATGAGTGGGAAACAATCAAGACAACGGATAGAAGCACTTGCATTTGAATGAGTTTCAAGCATGTTTGGGTACTCGTGTGATCTGAGTGACTCAGCTTTGGAATACAAATGTCGCGTGGAGCACCGCGACATTCAGGGACCCCGGAGTTTCTGTAAAAAAATTTTCAGCGATTTTCACGAAACCACTTTTCCTCAACTTGAATTGGGCTAAAACTCCATCCCTGAAAATTAAAATTTTCTGAGTGGTATGTAAATGCTAATCCTTACCCTACCTTGTTTGTCCACTGAGCATTTCCGCGAACTCTATCTGAAGTTAACTGGGCATGGGATTTTGACATGTTCCCCAAACCAAACGGAATGAGTGGGAAACAATCAAGACAACGGATAGAAGCACTTGCATTTGAATGAATTTCAAGCATGCTTGGGTACTCGTGTGATCTGAGTGACTCAGCTTTGGAATACAACTGTCGCGTGGAGCACCGCGACATTCAGGGACCCCGGAGTTTCTGTAAAAAAATTTTCAGCGATTTTCACGAAACCACTTTTCCTCAACTTGAATTGGGCTAAAACTCCATCCCTGAAAATTAAAATTTTCTGAGTGGTGTGTAAATGCTAATCCTTACCCTACCTGGTGTGTCCACTGAGCATTTCCGTGAACTCTATCTGAAGTTAACTGGGCATGGGATTTTGACATGTTCCCCAAACCAAACGGAATGAGTGGGAAACAATCAAGACAACGGATAGAAGCACTTGCATTTGAATGAGTTTCAAGCATGCTTGGGTATTCGTGTGATCTGAGTGACTCAGCTTTGGAATACAACTGTCGCGTGGAGCACCGCGACATCCAGGCACCCCGGAGTTTCTGAAAAAAAATTTTCAGCGATTTTCACGAAACCACTTTTCCTCAACTTGAATTGGGCTAAAACTCCATCCCTGAAAATTAAAATTTTCTGAGTGGTGTGTAAATGCTAATCCTTACCCTACCTGGTGTGTCCACTGAGCATTTCCGTGAACTCTATCTGAAGTTAACTGGGCATGGGATTTTGACATGTTCCCCAAACCAAACGGAATGAGTGGGAAACAATCAAGACAACGGATAGAAGCACTTGCATTTGAATGAGTTTCAAGCATGCTTGGGTATTCGTGTGATCTGAGTGACTCAGCTTTGGAATACAACTGTCGCGTGGAGCACCGCGACATCCAGGCACCCCGGAGTTTCTGAAAAAAAATTTTCAGCGATTTTCACGAAACCACTTCTCCTCAACTTGAATTGGGCTAAAAATCCATCCCTGAAAATAAAAATTCTCTGAGTGGTGTGTAAATGCTGATCCTTACCCTACCTGGGGTGTCCACTGAGTATTACCGCGAACTCTAGTTGAAGTTCTCTGGGCATGGGATATTGACATATAACCCAAACCAAAAGGAATGAGTGGGAAACAATCAAGACAACGGATAGAAGCACTTGCATTTGAATGAGTTTCAAGCATGCTTGGGTATTCGTGTGATCTGAGTGACTCAGCTTTGGAATACAACTGGTGCACAGCGATATCTAAGCACCCCGGAGTTTATGAAAAAAAATTTTCAGCGATTTTCACGAAACCACTTTTCTTCAACTTGAATTGGGCTAAAAATCCATCCCTGAAAATAAAAATTCTCTGAGTGGTGTGTAAATGCTGATCCTTACCCTACCTGGGGTGTCCACTGAGCATTTCCGCGAACTCTATCTGAAGTTCTCTGGGCATGGGATTTTGACATGTTCCCCAAACCAAAAGGAATGAGTGGGAAACAAACAAGACAACGGATAGAAGCACTTGCATTTGAATGAGTTTCAAGAATTCTTGGGTACTTGTGTGATCTGAGTGACTCAGCTTTGGAATACAACTGTCTTGTGGAGCACCGCGACATACAGGCACTTCAGAGACATTTTCAGAGTTTCTGAAAAAAAATTTTCAGCGATTTTCAAGAAACCACTTTTCTTCAACTTGAATTGGGCTAAAAATCCATCCCTAAAAATAAAAATTCTCTGAGTGGTGTGTAAATGCTGATCCTTACCCTACCTGGTGTGTCCACTGAGCATTTCCGCGAACTCTATCTGAAGTTCTCTGGGCATGGGATTTTGACATGTTCCCCAAACCAAATGGAATGAGTGGGATACAATCAAGACAACGGATAGAATCACTTGCATTGGAATGAGTTTCAAGCATGCTTGGGTACTCGTGTGATCTGAGTGACTCAGCTTTGGAATACAACTGTTGCGTGGAGCACCGCGACATTCAGGGACCCCGGAGTTTCTGTAAAAAAATTTTCAGCGATTTTCACAAAACCACTTTTCCTAAACTTGAATTGGGCTAAAACTCCATCCCTGAAAATTAAAATTTTCTGAGTAGTGTGTAAATGCTAATCCTTACCCTACCTTGTTTGTCCACTGAGCATTTCCGCGAACTCTACCTGAAGTTAACTGGGCATGGGATTTTGACATGTTCCCCAAACCAAACGGAATGAGTGGGAAACAATCAAGACAACGGATAGAAGCACTTGCATTTGAATGAGTTTCAAGCATGCTTGGGTATTCGTGTGATCTGAGTGACTCAGCTTTGGAATACAACTGTCGCGTGGAGCACCGCGACATCTAGGCACCCCGGAGTTTCTGAAAAAAAATTTTCAGCGATTTTCACGAAACCACTTCTCCTCAACTTGAATTGGGCTAAAAATCCATCCCTGAAAATAAAAATTCTCCGAGTGGTGTGTAAATGCTGATCCTTACCCTACCTGGGGTGTCCACTGAGTATTACCGCAAACTCTAGTTGAAGTTTTCTGGGCATGGGATTTTGACATATTACCCAAACCAAAAGGAATGAGTGGGAAACAATCAAGACAACGGATAGAAGCACTTGCATTTGAATGAGTTTCAAGCATGCTTGGGTATTCGTGTGATCTGAGTGACTCAGCTTTGGAATACAACTGTCGCATGGTGCACAGCGATATCCGGGCATCCCGGAGTTTCTGAAAAAAAATTTTCAGCGATTTTCACGAAACCACTTTTCTTCAACTTGAATTGGGCTAAAAATCCATCCCTGAAAATAAAAATTCTCTGAGTGGTGTGTAAATGCTGATCCTTACCCTACCTGGTGTGTCCACTGAGCATTTCCGCGAACTCTATCTGAAGTTCTCTGGGCATGGGATTTTGACATGTTCCCCAAACCAAAAGGAATGAGTGGGAAACAATCAAGACAACGTATAGAAGCACGTGAATTTGAATGAGTTTCAAGCATGCTTGGGTACTCGTGTGATCTTAATGACTCAGCTTTGGAATACAACTGTCGCGTGGTGCACCGCAACATCCAGGCACCCCGGAGTTTCTGAAAAAAAATTTTCAGCGATTTTCACGAAAGCACTTTTCTTCAACTTGATTTGGGCTAAAAATCCATCCCTGAAAATAAAAATTCTCTGAGTGGTGTGTAAATGCTGATCCTTACCCTACCTCGGGTGTCCACTGAGTATTACCGCGAACTCTAGTTGAAGTAATCTGGTATGGGATATTGACATATTACCCAAAAAAAAAGGAATGAGTGGGAAACAATCAAGACAACGGATAGAAGCACTTGCATTTGAATGAGTTTCAAGCATGCTTGGGTATTCGTGTGATCTGAGTGACTCAGCTTTGGAATACAACTGTCGCATGGTGCACAGCGAGATCTAGGCACCCCGGAGTTTATGAAAAAAAATTTTCAGCGATTTTCACGAAACCACTTTTCTTCAACTTGAATTGGGCTAAAAATCCATCCCTGAAAATAAAAATTCTCTGAGTGGTGTGTAAATGCTGATCCTTACCCTAGCTGGGGTGTCCACTGAGTATTACCGCGAACTGTAGTTGAAGTTCTCTGGGCATGGGATTTTGACATGTTACCCAAACCAAAAAGAATGAGTGGGAAACACTCAAGACAACAGATAGAAGCACTTTCATTTGAATGAGTTTCAAGCATGCTTGGGTACTCGTGTGATCTGAGTGGCTCAGCTTTGGAATACAACTGTCGCGTGGAGCACCGCGACATCCAGGCACCCCGGAGTTTTTGAAAAAAAATTTTCAGCGATTTTCACGATACCACTTTTCCTCAACTTGAATTGGGCTAAAAATCCATCCCTGAAAATAAAAATTCTCTGAGTGGTGTGTAAATGCTGATCCTTACCCTACCTCGTGTGTCCACTGAGCATTTCCGCGAACTCTACCTGAAGTTAACAGGGCATGGGATTTTGACATGTTCCCCAAACCAAACGGAATGAGTGGGAAACAATCAAGACAACGGATAGAAGCACTTGCATTTGAATGAGTTTCAAGCATGCTTGGGTATTCGTGTGATCTGAGTGACTCAGCTTTGGAATACAACTGTCGCATGGTGCACAGCGATATCCGGGCATCCCGGAGTTTCTGAAAAAAAATTTTCAGCGATTTTCACGAAACCACTTTTCTTCAACTTGAATTGGGCTAAAAATCCATCCCTGAAAATAAAAATTCTCTGAGTGGTGTGTAAATGCTGATCCTTACCCTACCTGGTGTGTCCACTGAGCATTTCCGCGAACTCTATCTGAAGTTCTCTAGGCATGGGATTTTGACATGTTCCCCAAACCAAAAGGAATGAGTGGGAAACAATCAAGACAACGTGTAGAAGCACGTGAATTTGAATGAGTTTCAAGCATGCTTGGGTACTCGTGTGATCTTAATGACTCAGCTTTGGAATACAACTGTCGCGTGGTGCACCGCAACATCCAGGCACCCCGGAGTTTCTGAAAAAAAATTTTCAGCGATTTTCATGAAAGCACTTTTCTTCAACTTGATTTGGGCTAAAAATCCATCCCTGAAAATAAAAATTCTCTGAGTGGTGTGTAAATGCTGATCCTTACCCTACCTGGGGTGTCCACTGAGTATTCCCGCGAACTCTAGTTGAAGTAATCTGGGTATGGGATATTGACATATTACCCAAACCAAAAGGAATGAGTAGGAAACAATCAAGACAACGGATAGAAGCACTTGCATTTGAATGAGTTTCAAGCATGCTTGGGTATTCGTGTGATCTGAGTGACTCAGCTTTGGAATACAACTGTCGCATGGTGCACAGCGATATCTAGGCACCCCGGAGTTTATGAAAAAAAATTTTCAGCGATTTTCACGAAACCACATTTCTTCAACTTGAATTGGGCTAAAAATCCATCCCTGAAAATAAAAATTCTCTGAGTGTTGTGTAAATGCTGATCCTTACCCTAGCTGGGGTGTCCACTGAGTATTACCGCGAACTGTAGTTGAAGTTCTCTGGGCATGGGATTTTGACATGTTACCCAAACCAAAAAGAATGAGTGGGAAACACTCAAGACAACAGATAGAAGCACTTGCATTTGAATGAGTTTCAAGCATGCTTGGGTACTCGTGTGATCTGAGTGGCTCAGCTTTGGAATACAACTGTCGCATGGAGCACCGCGACATCCAGGCACCCCGGAGTTTTTGAAAAAAAATTTTCAGCGATTTTCACGAAACCACTTTTCCTCAACTTGAATTGGGCTAAAAATCCATCCCTGAAAATAAAAATTCTCTGAGTGGTGTGTAAATGCTGATCCTTACCCTACCTGGTGTGTCCACTGAGCATTTCTGCGAACTCTATCTGAAGTTCTCTGGGCATGGGATTTTGACATGTTCCCCAAACCAAATGGAATGAGTGGGAAACAATCAAGACAACGGATAGAAGCACTTGCATTTGAATGAGTTTCAAGCATGTTTGGGTACTCGTGTGATCTGAGTGACTCAGCTTTGGAATACTAATGTCGCGTGGAGCACCGCGACATTCAGGGACCCCGGAGTTTCTGTAAAAAAATTTTCAGCGATTTTCACGAAACCACTTTTCCTCAACTTGAATTGGGCTAAAACTCCATCCCTGAAAATTAAAATTTTCTGAGTGGTGTGTAAATGCTAATCCTTACCCTACCTTGTTTGTCCACTGAGCATTTCCGCGAACTCTATCTGAAGTTAACTGGGCATGGGATTTTGACATGTTCCCCAAACCAAACGGAATGAGTGGGAAACAATCAAGACAACGGATAGAAGCACTTGCATTTGAATGAATTTCAAGCATGCTTGGGTACTCGTGTGATCTGAGTGACTCAGCTTTGGAATACAACTGTCGCGTGGAGCACCGCGACATTCAGGGACCCCGGAGTTTCTGTAAAAAAATTTTCAGCGATTTTCACGAAACCACTTTTCCTCAACTTGAATTGGGCTAAAACTCCATCCCTGAAAATTAAAATTTTCTGAGTGGTGTGTAAATGCTAATCCTTACCCTACCTGGTGTGTCCACTGAGCATTTCCGTGAACTCTATCTGAAGTTAACTGGGCATGGGATTTTGACATGTTCCCCAAACCAAACGGAATGAGTGGGAAACAATCAAGACAACGGATAGAAGCACTTGCATTTGAATGAGTTTCAAGCATGCTTGGGTATTCGTGTGATCTGAGTGACTCAGCTTTGGAATACAACTGTCGCGTGGAGCACCGCGACATCCAGGCACCCCGGAGTTTCTGAAAAAAAATTTTCAGCGATTTTCACGAAACCACTTCTCCTCAACTTGAATTGGGCTAAAAATCCATCCCTGAAAATAAAAATTCTCTGAGTGGTGTGTAAATGCTGATCCTTACCCTACCTGGGGTGTCCACTGAGTATTACCGCGAACTCTAGTTGAAGTTCTCTGGGCATGGGATATTGACATATAACCCAAACCAAAAGGAATGAGTTGGAAACAATCAAGACAACGGATAGAAGCACTTGCATTTGAATGAGTTTCAAGCATGCTTGGGTATTCGTGTGATCTGAGTGACTCAGCTTTGGAATACAACTGGTGCACAGCGATATCTAGGCACCCCGGAGTTTATGAAAAAAAATTTTCAGCGATTTTCACGAAACCACTTTTCTTCAACTTGAATTGGGCTAAAAATCCATCCCTGAAAATAAAAATTCTCTGAGTGGTGTGTAAATGCTGATCCTTACCCTACCTGGGGTGTCCACTGAGCATTTCCGCGAACTCTATCTGAAGTTCTCTGGGCATGGGATTTTGACATGTTCCCCAAACCAAAAGGAATGAGTGGGAAACAAACAAGACAACGGATAGAAGCACTTGCATTTGAATGAGTTTCAAGAATTCTTGGGTACTTGTGTGATCTGAGTGACTCAGCTTTGGAATACAACTGTCTTGTGGAGCACCGCGACATACAGGCACTTCAGAGACATTTTCAGAGTTTCTGAAAAAAAATTTTCAGCGATTTTCAAGAAACCACTTTTCTTCAACTTGAATTGGGCTAAAAATCCATCCCTAAAAATAAAAATTCTCTGAGTGGTGTGTAAATGCTGATCCTTACCCTACCTGGTGTGTCCACTGAGCATTTCCGCGAACTCTATCTGAAGTTCTCTGGGCATGGGATTTTGACATGTTCCCCAAACCAAATGGAATGAGTGGGAAACAATCAAGACAACGGATAGAATCACTTGCATTGGAATGAGTTTCAAGCATGCTTGGGTACTCGTGTGATCTGAGTGACTCAGCTTTGGAATACAACTGTCGCGTGGAGCACCGCGACATTCAGGGACCCCGGAGTTTCTGTAAAAAAATTTTCAGCGATTTTCACAAAACCACTTTTCCTAAACTTGAATTGGGCTAAATCTCCATCCCTGAAAATTAAAATTTTCTGAGTGGTGTGTAAATGCTAATCCTTACCATACCTGGTGTGTCCACTGAGCATTTCCGCGAACTCTATCTGAAGTTCTCTGGGACTGGGATTTTGAAATTTTCCCCAAACCAAAAGGAATGAGTGGGAAACAATCAAGACAACGTATAGAAGCACGTGCATTTGAATGAGTTTCAAGCATGCTTGGGTACTCGTGTGATCTGAATGACTCAGCTTTGTAATACAACTGTCGCGTGGTGCACCGCGACATCCAGACACCCCGGAGTTTCTGAAAAAAAATTTTCAGCGATTTTCACGAAGCCACTTTTCTTCAACTTGAATTGGGCAAAAAATCCATCCCTGAAAATAAAAATTCTCTGAGTGGTGTCTAAATGCTGATCCTTACCCTACCTGGGGTGTCCACTGAGTATTACCGCGATCTCTAGTTGAAGGTCTCTGGGCATGGGATTTTGAGATGTTACCCAAACCAAAAAGAATGAGTGGGAAACACTCAAGACAACGGATAGAAGCACTTGCATTTGAATGAGTTTCAAGCATGCTTGGGTATTCGTGTGATCTTAGTAACTCAGGTTTGGAATACAACTGTCGCGTGGTGCACCGCGATATCCAGGCAGCCCGGAGTTTATGAAAAAAATTTTCAGCGATTTTCAGGAAACCACTTTTCTTCAACTTGAATTTGGCTAAAAATCCATCCCTGAAAATAAAAATTCTATGAGTGGTGTGTAAATGTTGATCCTTACCCTACCTGTTGTGTCCTCTGAGCATTTCCGCGAACTCTATCTGAAGTTCTCTGGGCATGGGATTTTGACATGTTCCCCAAACCAAATGGATTGAGTGGGAAACAATCAAGACAACGGATAGAAGCACTTGCATTTGAATGAGTTTCAAGCATGCTTGGGTATTCGTGTGATCCGAGTGACTCAGCTTTGGAATACCACTGACGCGTGGAGCACCGCGACATCCAGGCACCCCGGAGTTTCTGAAAAAAAATTTTCAGCGATTTTCACGAAACCACTTTTATTCAACTTGAATTGGGCTAAAAATCCATCCCTGAAAATAAAAGTTCTCTGAGTGGTGTGTAAATGCAGATCCTTACCCTACGTGGGGTATCCACTGAGTATTACCGCGAACTCTAGTTGAAGTTCTCTGGGCATGGGATTTTGACATATTACCCAAACCAAATGGAATGAGTGGGAAAAAATCAAGACAACAGAGAGAGGCAGTTTCATTTGAATGAGTTTCAAGCATGCTTGGGTACTCGTGTCGTCTGAGTGACTCAGCTTTGGAATACAACTGTCGCGTGGAGCACCGTGACATCCAGGCACCCCAGAGTTTCTGAAAAAAAATTTTCAGCGATTTTCACGAAACCACTTTTCTTCAACTTGAATTGGGCTAAAAATCCAACCCTGAAAATAAAAATTGTCTGAGTGGTGTGTAAATGCTGATCCTTACCCTACCTGGGGTGTCAACTGAGTATTACCGTGTACTCTAGTTGAAGTTCTCTGGGCATGGGATTTTGACATAATTCCCCAAACCAAATGGAATGAGTGGGAAACAATCAAGACAACGAATAGAAGCACTTGCATTTGAATGAGTTTCAAGCATGCTTGGGTACTCATGTGAACTGAGTGACTCAGTTTTGGAATACAGCTGTCGCGTGGTGCACGGCGATATCCAGGCAGCCCGGAGTTTCTGAAAAAAAACTTTCAACGATTTTCAGGAAACCACTTTTCTTCAACTTGAATTGGGCTAAAAATCCATTCCTGAAAATAAAAATTCTATTAGTGGTGTGTAAATGTTGATCCTTACCCTACCTGGGGTGTCCACTGAGCATTTCCGCTAACTCTAGTTGAAGTTCTCTGGGCATGGGATTTTGACATATTACCCAAACTAAAAGGAATGAGTGGGAAACAATCAAGACAACGGATAGAAGCACTTGCATTTCAATGAGTTTCATGCATGCTTGGGTATCCGTGTGATCTGAGTGACTCAGCTTTGGAATACTACTGTCGCGTGGTGCACCGCGACATCCAGGCACCCCGGAGTGTCTGAAAAAAAAATTTCAGCGATTTTCACGAAACGACTTTTCTTCAACTTGAATTGGGCTAAAAATCCATCCCTGAAAATAAAAATTCTCTGAGTGGTGTGTAAATGCAGATCCTTACCCTACGTGGGGTATCCACTGAGTATTACCGCGAACTCTAGTTGAAGTTCTCTGGGCATGGGATTTTGACATATTACCCAAACCAAAAGGAATGAGTGGGAAACAATCAAGACAACGGATAGAAGCACTTGCATTTGAATGAGTTTCAAGCATGCTTGGGTATCCATGTGATCTGAATGACTCAGCTTTGGAATACAACTGTCGCGTGGAGCACTGCGACATCCAGGCACCCCGGAGTTTCTGAAAAAAAATTTTCAGCGATTTTCACGAAACCACTTTTATTCAACTTGAATTGGGCTAAAAATCCATCCCTGAAAATAAAAGTTCTCTGAGTGGTGTGTAAATGCTGATCCTTACCCTACCTGGGGTGTCCACTGAGCATTTCCGCGAACTCTATCTGAAGTTCTCTGGGCATGGGATTTTGACATATTACCCAAACTAAAAGGAATGAGTGGGAAACATTCAAGACAACGGATAGAAGCACTTGCATTTGAATGAGTTTCAAGCATGCTTGGGTACTGGTGTGATCTGAGTGACTCAGCTTTGGAATACAACTGTCGCTTGGAGTACCGCGACATCAAGGCACCCCGGAGTTTCTGAAAAAAAATGTACAGCGATTTTCACGATACCACTTTTCTTCAACTTGAATTGGGCTAAAAATCCATCCCTGAAAATAAAAATTCTCTGACTGGTGTGTAAATGCTGATCCTTACCCTACCTGGTGTGTCCACTGAGCATTTCCGCGAACTCTATCTGAAGTTCTCTGGGCATGGGATTTTGACATGTTCCCCAAACCAAATGGAATGAGTGGGAAAAAATCAAGACAACAGAGAGAGGCAGTTGCATTTGAATGAGTTTCAAGCATGCTTGGGTACTCGTGTCGTCTGAGTGACTCAGCTTTGGAATACAACTGTCGCGTGGAGTACCCCAACATCCAGGCACCCTGGAGTTTCTGAATAAAAATTTTCAGCGATTTTCACGAAACCACTTTTCTTCAACTTGAATTGGGCTAAAAATCCATCCCTGAAAATAAAAATTCTCTGAGTGGTGTGTAAATGCTGATCCTTACCCTAGCTGGGGTGTCCACTGAGTATTACCGCGAACTGTAGTTGAAGTTCTCTGGGCATGGGATTTTGACATGTTACCCAAACCAAAAAGAATGAGTGGGAAACACTCAAGACAACAGATAGAAGCACTTGCATTTGAATGAGTTTCAAGCATGCTTGGGTACTCGTGTGATCTGAGTGGCTCAGCTTTGGAATACAACTGTCGCGTGGAGCACCGCGACATCCAGGCACCCCAGAGTTTCTGAAAAAAAATTTTCAGCGATTTTCACGAAACCACTTTTCTTCAACTTGAATTGGCCTAAAAATCCAACCCTGAAAATAAAAATTGTCTGAGTGGTGTGTAAATGCTGATCCTTACCCTACCTGGGGTGTCAACTGAGTATTACCGTGTACTCTAGTTGAAGTTCTCTGGGCATGGGATTTTGACATAATTCCCCAAACCAAATGGAATGAGTGGGAAACAATCAAGACAACGGATAGAAGCACTTGCATTTGAATGAGTTTCAAGCATGCTTGGGTACTCATGTGAACTGAGTGACTCAGCTTTGGAATACAGCTGTCGCGTGGTGCACGGCGATATCCAGGCAGCCCGGAGTTTCTGAAAAAAAACTTTCAACGATTTTCAGGAAACCACTTTTCTTCAACTTGAATTGGGCTAAAAATCCATTCCTGAAAATAAAAATTCTATTAGTGGTGTGTAAATGTTGATCCTTACCCTACCTGGGGTGTCCACTGAGCATTTCCGCTAACTCTAGTTGAAGTTCTCTGGGCATGGGATTTTGACATATTACCCAAACTAAAAGGAATGAGTGGGAAACAATCAAGACAACGGATAGAAGCACTTGCATTTGTATGAGTTTCAAGCGTGCTTGGGTATTCGTGTGATCTGAGTGACTCAGCAATGGAATACAACTGTCGCGTGGAGCACCGCGACATCCAGGCACCCCGGAGTTTCTGAAAAAAAAATTTCAGTGATTTTTACGAAACAACTTTTCTTCAACTTGAATTGGGCTAAAAATCCATCCCTGAAAATAAAAATTCTCTGAGTAGTGTGTAAATGCTGGTCCTTACCCTACCTGGGGTGTCGACTGAGTATTACTGCGAACACTAGTTGAAGTTCTCTGGGCATGGGATTTTGACATATTACCCAAACCAAAAGGAATGAGTGGGAAACAGTCAAGACAACGGATAGAAACACTTGCATTTCAATGAGTTTCATGCATGCTTGGGTATCCGTGTGATCTGAGTGACTCAGCTTTAGAATACTACTGTCGCGTGGTGCACCGCGACATCCAGGCACCCCGGAGTGTCTGAAAAAAAAATTTCAGCGATTTTCACGAAACGACTTTTCTTCAACTTGAATTAGGCTAAAAATCCATCCCTGAAAATAAAAATTCTCTGAGTGGTGTGTAAATGCAGATCCTTACCCTACGTGGGGTATCCACTGAATATTACCGCGAACTCTAGTTGAAGTTCTCTGGGCATGGGATTTTGACATATTACCCAAACCAAAAGGAATGAGTGGGAAACAATCAAGACAACGGATAGAAGCACTTGCATTTGAATGAGTTTCAAGCATGCTTGGGTATCCGTGTGATCTGAGTGACTCAGCTTTGGAATACAACTGTCGCGTGGAGCACCGCGACATCCAGGCACCCCGGAGTTTCTGAAAAAAAATTTTCAGCGATTTTCACGAAACCACTTTTATTCAACTTGAATTGGGCTAAAAATCCATCCCTGAAAATAAAAGTTCTCTGAGTGGTGTGTAAATGCTGATCCTTACCCTACCTGGGGTGTCCACTGAGCATTTCCGCGAACTCTATCTGAAGTTCTCTGGGCATGGGATTTTGACATATTACCCAAACTAAAAGGAATGAGTGGGAAACATTCAAGACAACGGATAGAAGCACTTGCATTTGAATGAGTTTCAAGCATGCTTGGGTACTGGTGTGATCTGAGTGACTCAGCTTTGGAATACAACTGTCGCTTGGAGTACCGTGACATCAAGGCACCCCGGAGTTTCTGAAAAAAAATTTACAGCGATTTTCACGAAACCACTTTTCTTCAACTTGAATTGGGCTAAAAATCCATCCCTGAAAATAAAAATTCTCTGAGTGGTGTGTAAATGCTGATCCTTACCCTACCTAGGGTGTCCACTGAGCATTTCCGCGAACTCTAGTTGAAGTTCACTGGGCATAGGATTTTGACATATTACCCAAACCAAAAGGAATGAGTGGGAAACAATCAAGACAACGGATAGAAGAACTTGCGTTTGAATGAGTTTCAAGCATGCTTGGGTATTCGTGTGATCTGAGTGACTCAGCTTTGGAATACAACTGTCGCGTGGAGCACCGCGACATCCAGGCACCCCGGAGTTTCTGAAAAAAAATTTTCAGCGATTTTCACGAAACCACTTCTCCTCAACTTGAATTGGGCTAAATATCCATCCCTGAAATTAAAAATTCTCTGAGTGGTGTGTAAATTCTGATCCTTACCCTACCTTTGGTGTCCACTGAGTATTACCGCGAACTCTAGTTGAAGTTCTCTGTGCATGGGATTTTGACATGTTACCCAAACCAAAAGGAATGAGTGAGAAACAATCAAGACAACGGATAGAAGCACTTGCATTTGAATGAGTTTCAAGCATGCTTGGGTACTCGTGTGATCTGAGTGATTCAGCTTTGGAATACAGCTGTCGCGTGGTGCACCGCGATATCCAGGCAGCCCGGAGTTTCTGAAAAAAAATTTTCAACGATTGTCAGGAAACCACTTTTCTTCAACTTGAATTGGGCTAAAAATCCATCCCTGAAAATAAAAATTCTATGAGTGGTGTGTAAATGTTGATCCTTACCCTACCTGGGGTGTCCACTGAGCATTTCCGCTAACTCTAGTTGAAGTTCTCTGGGCATGGGATTTTGACATATTACCCAAACTAAAAGGAATGAGTGGGAAACAATCAAGACAACGGAGAGAGGCAGTTGCATTTCAATGAGTTTCAAGCATGCTTGGGTACTCGTGTGGTCTGAGTGACTCAGCTTTGGAATACAACTGTCGCGTGGAGCACAGCGACATCCAGGCACCCTGGAGTTTCTGAAAAAAAATTTTCAGCGATTTTCACGAAACCACTTTTCTTCAACTTGAATTGGGCTAAAAATCCATCCCTGAAAATAAAAATTCTCTGAGTGGTGTGTAAATGCTGATCCTTACCCTACCTGGGGTGTCCACTGAGTAGTACCGCGAACTGCAGTTGAAGTTCTCTGGGCATGGGATTTTGACATGTTACCCAAACCAAAAAGAATGAGTGGGAAACAATCAAGACAACGGATAGAAGCACTTGCATTTGAATGAGTTTCAAGCATGCTTGGGTACTCATGTGAACTGAGTGACTCAGCTTTGGAATACAGCTGTCGCGTGGTGTACGGCGATATCCAGGCAGCCCGGAGTTTCTGAAAAAAAACTTTCAACGATTTTCAGGAAACCACTTTTCTTCCACTTCAATTGGGCTAAAAATCCATCCCTGAAAATAAATATTCTCTGAGTAGTGTGTAAATGCTGGTCCTTACCCTACCTGGGGTGTCGACTGAGTATTACTGCGAACACTAGTTGAAGTTCTCTGGGCATGGGATTTTGACATATTACCCAAACCAAAAGGAATGAGTGGGAAACAGTCAAGACAACGGATAGAAGCACTTGCATTTCAATGAGTTTCAAGCATGCTTGGGTATCCGTGTGATCTGAGTGACTCAGCTTTGGAATACTACTGTCGCGTGGTGCACTGCGACATCCAGGCACCCCGGAGTGTCTGAAAAAAAATTTTCAGCGATTTTCACGAAACCACTTTTCTTCAACTTGAATTGGGCTAAAAATCCATCCCTGAAAATAAAAATTCTCTGAGTGGTGTGTAAATGCTGATCCTTACCCTACCTGGTGTGTCCACTGAGCATTTCCGTGAACTCTATCTGAAGTTCTCTGGGCATGGGATTTTGACATATTACCCAAACCAAAAGGAATGAGTGGGAAACAATCAAGACAACGGATAGAAGCACTTGCAGTTGAATGAGTTTCAAGCATGCTTGGGTATTCGTGTGATCTGAGTGACTCAGCTTTGGAATACAACAGTCGCGTGGTGCACCGCGACATCCAGGCACCCCGGAGTTTCTGAAAAAAAAATTTCAGCGATTTTCATGAAACCACTTTTCTTCAACTTGAATTGGGCTAAAAATCCATCCCTGAAAATAAAAATTCTCTGAGTGGTGTGTAAATGCTGATCCTTACCCTACCTGGGGTGTCCACTGAGTATTACCGCGAACTGTAGTTGAAGTTCTCTGGGCATGGTATTTTGACATGTTACCCAAACCAAAAGGAATAAGTGGGAAACACTCATGAGAACGGATAGAAGCACTTGCGTTTGAATGAGTTTCAAGCATGCATGGGTATTCGTGTGATCTAAGTGACTCAGCTTTGGAATACAACTGTCGCGTGGTGCACCGCGATATCCAGGCAGCCCGGAGTTTCTGAAAAAAAATTTTCACCGATTTTCACGAAACCACTTTTCTTCAACTTGAATTCGGCTAAAAATCCATCCCTGAAAATAAAAATTCTATGAGTGGTGTGTAAATGTTGACCCTTACCCTACCTGTTGTGTCCAATGAGCATTTCCGCGAACTCTATCTGAAGTTCCCTGGGAATGGGTTTTTGACATAATTCTCCAAACCAAATGGAATGAGTGGGAAATAATCAAGACAACGGATAGAAACACTTGTATTTGAATGAGTTTCAAGCATGCTTGAATACTCGTATGATCTGAGTGACTCAGCTTTGGAATACAACTGTCGCTTGGAGTACCGCGACATCAAGGCACCCCGGAGTTTCTGAAAAAAAATTTTCAGCGATTTTCACGAAACCACTTTTCTTCAACTTGAATTGGGCTAAAAATCCATCCCTGAAAATAAAAATTGTCTGAGTGGTGTGTAAATGCTGATCCTTACCCTACCTGGGGTGTCAACTGAGTATTACCGTGTACTCTAGTTGAAGTTCTCTGGGCATGGGATTTTGACATAATTCCCCAAACCAAATGGAATGAGTGGGAAACAATCAAGACGACGAATAGAAGCACTTGCATTTGAATGAGTTTCAAGCATGCTTGGGTACTCATGTGAACTGAGTGACTCAGCTTTGGAATACAGCTGTCGCGTGGTGCACGGCGATATCCAGGCAGCCCGGAGTTTCTGAAAAAAAACTTTCAACGATTTTCAGGAAACCACTTTTCTTCAACTTGAATTGGGCTAAAAATCCATTCCTGAAAATAAAAATTCTATTAGTGGTGTGTAAATGTTGATCCTTACCCTACCTGGGGTGTCCACTGAGCATTTCCGCTAACTCTAGTTGAAGTTCTCTGGGCATGGGATTTTGACATATTACCCAAACTAAAAGGAATGAGTGGGAAACAATCAAGACAACGGATAGAAGCACTTGCATTTGTATGAGTTTCAAGCGTGCTTGGGTATTCGTGTGATCTGAGTGACTCAGCAATGGAATACAACTGTCGCGTGGAGCACCGCGACATCCAGGCACCCCGGAGTTTCTGAAAAAAAAATTTCAGTGATTTTTACGAAACAACTTTTCTTCAACTTGAATTGGGCTAAAAATCCATCCCTGAAAATAAAAATTCTCTGAGTAGTGTGTAAATGCTGGTCCTTACCCTACCTGGGGTGTCGACTGAGTATTACTGCGAACACTAGTTGAAGTTCTCTGGGCATGGGATTTTGACATATTACCCAAACCAAAAGGAATGAGTGGGAAACAGTCAAGACAACGGATAGAAACACTTGCATTTCAATGAGTTTCATGCATGCTTGGGTATCCGTGTGATCTGAGTGACTCAGCTTTGGAATACTACTGTCGCGTGGTGCACCGCGACATCCAGGCACCCCGGAGTGTCTGAAAAAAAAATTTCAGCGATTTTCACGAAACGACTTTTCTTCAACTTGAATTGGGCTAAAAATCCATCCCTGAAAATAAAAATTCTCTGAGTGGTGTGTAAATGCAGATCCTTACCCTACGTGGGGTATCCACTGAGTATTACCGCGAACTCTAGTTGAAGTTCTCTGGGCATGGGATTTTGACATATTACCCAAACCAAAAGGAATGAGTGGGAAACAATCAAGACAACGGATAGAAGCACTTGCATTTGAATGAGTTTCAAGCATGCTTGGGTATCCGTGTGATCTGAGTGACTCAGCTTTGGAATACAACTGTCGCGTGGAGCACCGCGACATCCAGGCACCCCGGAGTTTCTGAAAAAAAATTTTCAGCGATTTTCACGAAACCACTTTTATTCAACTTGAATTGGGCTAAAAATCCATCCCTGAAAATAAAAGTTCTCTGAGTGGTGTGTAAATGCTGATCCTTACCCTACCTGGGGTGTCCACTGAGCATTACCGCGAACTCTATCTGAAGTTCTCTGGGCATGGGATTTTGACATATTACCCAAACTAAAAGGAATGAGTGGGAAACATTCAAGACAACGGATAGAAGCACTTGCATTTGAATGAGTTTCAAGCATGCTTGGGTACTGGTGTGATCTGAGTGACTCAGCTTTGGAATACAACTGTCGCTTGGAGTACCGCGACATCAAGGCACCCCGGAGTTTCTGAAAAAAAATTTACAGCGATTTTCACGAAACCACTTTTCTTCAACTTGAATTGGGCTAAAAATCCATCCCTGAAAATAAAAATTCTCTGACTGGTGTGTAAATGCTGATCCTTACCCTACCTGGTGTGTCCACTGAGCATTTCCGCGAACTCTATCTGAAGTTCTCTGGGCATGGGATTTTGACATGTTCCCCAAACCAAATGGAATGAGTGGGAAAAAATCAAGACAACAGAGAGAGGCAGTTGCATTTGAATGAGTTTCAAGCATGCTTGGGTACTCGTGTCGTCTGAGTGACTCAGCTTTGGAATACAACTGTCGCG